>NC_041339.1:21437645-21660145 GCF_004354835.1 Perca flavescens | reverse complement strand
CTTCCAACTGTTGGAACACATCAATAGCTGTCAGTATGACTCAGTCAGTTATTTTATTCTTGTTAGACTGCATTAGTTAGTTACTAGTTAGTATTACCAGGTGCTAGGGTTGCAAGATATTGACAAAATGTGATGTTGCAATAGATATTAATTTAAACATATGTAAAATTACAACGGTTACGGGAAAACGCATCAAAATAGATTCATAACTAATTAAACAAGTTTTCTTACAACACAAGTTTTATTTCAACTGACTGTCATATTGGACAGGTACAACATGACACACGTGGTACGCGCCATACGGTTTGTCACCTGGTGGACCCGTGCGCTGACGTGCACTAACATGTGTAAGTGGCACGTTAACTGGCCAATGCAACATGATTATAGCGTTTCAAGCGGGCTCTAAATCAAACACAACTAAGCCAAACAGCCAATGGACGGGACGCAGCGTTCCACAAAATATTGCATACTTATTTTTGCTTTCGATATATCGCGATAACGATATTAAGTTGATATATCTTGCACCCCTCGATATAATATTGCGCAACGAGATACTGCGATAACGATATTGAGTCGATATATCTTGCACCCCTACTAGGCGAACCTAATTAAAAGTATTATGTATACTGCATTATGTGTTATATGGACCTGTGTCTGCAATAAAGCTTTATTATTATTATATACCGGTATGTATATTATATCAGCATCAGCAGAATAAAATATCCAAACCTACATCAAATACTACAAGCAATCAAATAATTAAGTACGTACAAAGTGTAAAAGAATATGTTAAAAACAAATTAGGGCTGAATGAAAAAAAATCTAAATATTGATAATTACAAATTCTAAAACACAAGGAAAAGGTGTCCAAAAAAGTATCCATACAAATTAGGGTTGGTGTTGGAGAAAATGTAAACCCAGTCAATCAATTTCAAACCAACTGAACAGATCTTATTAGAACCAAACAGAGGACATATATTTATCACACTAAGGAGTTAGTCAAGGAGATTATGCATAATGTGCTATGAGGATCTGATTGTTACCTGACAGACATTGATGAAATCTGGCTTGTCCAAGTTCATGTAGAGCTTGACCAGCACCCGCAGCACCTCGTTGCGAAACTTCTTGTTCTGCATCAGAGACATGCACACCTTCAGGCTGTAGGCAAGGAGGCCACTCACATCAGTCTGCATGAGAGGAGAAAGAAATAAGTACCAATTATTAACATGCATCATGACAAGGAAAACAGTTATGTAGTGTAAAATCAGTCAATGTCACCAAGAAAAACATTTACTTTTTATTTAAATAAAGTGATTCTCGTAATCTTTGTTTTGAGGCATTGTCATGCAAGGTATGCTAGACTCTTGTACAAGACTTAGTGCTATTCTGCTAAGTAGTAAAGCTAGCAGTAGATATTCGAATCTAATCGCAAGTCAACTTTGAATTGCAATAGTGGCTGACCGATTCTAAGATGGTCTTCTCAAACATGTCAAGCCGCCTCGTCTCCAGGGCGATGCCAATCGCCTGCTTGTACTTGTGATCGTCTAGGCAACGCAGGAACATCTTGTTGACAATGCCCTCAAGGCGGGGGTCAATGATTTTCTTCTCCTCATCCTCTGGTAGCTCGGCATTCTCCACCCGCAGCTTGGTGTAGTGGTCGATGCATTTGGCTAGCAGCAAACACAAAGAAAGGATGAAAAGAGGAGCTTCAGACAGAACAATCCAAGCGTACCAAAACGCTTCATTACAAGCCACGCAAGAACGTTCACTCATCTACAGGAAGAAGGTTCCGTGTTCTTGACTAGTGCATATTTCTTACATCTCCATGGTCAAACCAGCTTATTTCATTTAATTAATCAGACCTTGTTTCAACTTTAGCACCGGCTGGTTTGACCACGGAAATACCGAGACCACCTCATCAAGGAGGTCTCGGTACGCTTGCTTGGTCTGCTTTTGGTGCGCATCCGAATGTGATTGCTGCATTCACACCTTCCCAAATGAACCACAAAGGGGAAAACGAGCTCTAGTGCGATTAAACCAAACTAAATGAGGCAGGTGTGAAAGCGCCCTTACTACCAGAAAGTCCTGGTAGTTTTGTAAGCTGGAGGTAAGAAATTTGTTTTTTGAACACTCACCAATGATGGTCTCCACATATTCTGAGTCATCTGTGACATTGAAGAGATCTCCAGCACCGAGAGCATAGTTCAGAGATTCCTCAAAGGCTCCGAGGTGGTAGAAAACCTTAGAGGCCACCAAGGCAGCAAATGCTCTGCTCCGAAACGTCTCATCCTCATACAGGACCTCGCTGTGAGTAGACAACAGATAGTTACATAAAACAGAAAAATGTAACCTGCAAGATATCTTTTTGTTTAACTATTAAATGTAAATTAGCACATTCAAATGATATTTATCGGTCCCACAGAGATGTTTCTAAGCAGCAAACTCTGAAACTAGGAATGATGCAGAGATCTGCTCAAAACATCTTCTACTCAATCATCCACGCTGGAAGAATGTTCATTATGCTACGTGTGATTATGAGGCACATTGCACTGCTACATTTCGTCTGCATCTAGTGCGTCAATACTTTGAGTTAATGTTAATATTGTTCCTACTACAGACATAGAAAGAATAAAACTAAAGGCTGTTTTATGCTCATCATTAGTACTTACATTTTATCTACTGATCCTGAAATCTCAGCCCAGAAGTCATTCACAATGGCATCTAGTTTCTGCAGAGCAAACTCCTGCAAGTGAAAAAGATGTTGCAGACACATAATTACCATACAATTTCTGTGTTTCTTTTGTCACACTGCATCATTATATGAGATCCAGCTTAGTTTACCCAATATCTTCCATAGTTTGGGCCAATAAGGGAAACCGTGTTAAAAGAGCAGTCAGTATCGAGCTTCAACTTTGGAGTTATCATTAGGTTAGCACTTCCCAAAGCGGACAACAACCATGATTAAAGTCTGAGGCTTTTATTGCAAGGCACATCGAGATAGTGTCTTGTTTTCATAGCCCATCATGCATTGGAAGTCAAACCAATTAATGTAAAGCAGAGGACAGGCAGATGAATAGAACCAATTACTAGCCATGTTATGTTATGTGCCACCTTTTCTGTACAGAGAGAATATCATACCACATTTCAACCTTCTAAGGAAATCTCCAGGAGCCAGTCTTCAATCTGACATACATTAATATGTGTGTTTGAGAGCTTTATTACTGGCTCATTATGAAACAAATAAGAAATATATAAAAACACGCTCACGTGTATTTCTGAATGGCTTTAGACTTGTTATGACATTACATCATCTCTGAATGGGAGTTTGCTTTCTTCAGGCACTCTCCAACCAGTTATTACCTTGAGCTGTGGCTCCTCCTCATCAAGGAGTGAAATAATTCCAGCTAAAAGAAAAAAAGAAAATTGATTGAGGGGTTGCTTAATTCTTCATATACCCTCTTTTTAATCAAAGTATGGATATTAAATATCAATTCTTTTTTACAAATTAAAATACCCGACATTCATTTTCAATGCAGTCCAGGGAATTACAAAACAAAAGCATATAACTTATTACACAACATCAGGGTTTTTTACTTTTCATCTTAACCGTTCAAATTTGACCATGATCATTTTAGTAGGGCTGCTACCTCTTAGGCGATTAGTTGACTAATTGGTTGTTTTGGTCTTAGTCAACTTAGATTTCTTTAATCGATTAGTCATGTTTTATGCTTTTTTCATGTTGAATGACTTATTTCCAAAATATCTCTGGTAAAATATCACATCTCTGGTAAACAAGAATTAAGGGTTGACATTTCACCTAATAGATAACACCGTGAAAACTACTTTGATTACTTTCATTAAGGCAATTATTTGTTGTGTTACACGTTTTCTGAAATGTGTTTAAATATGCATAGGAGGCATTATCTTATTCAATATATGCATCCTTTTGCGTGACTCTTTGCGGAAAAACTCAGATTTACAGATCTGTCGATTAAATCAACTAATCGATTAGTCAATACAATTGAATGAGTGTTAGTCGACTAAGAATTTCTTCAAACAAACACAGCCCTACATTTTAGTATGTTTTACAAAAGTATGAAAGTTAATTATACAATTATGAAGAGCTTTTTCTGCCCATCCAACCCCACAGCCCACACACACACACACAACATAAAGTTAATTAACTATAGTAAATACGCGAAAGGGTAAGTAAAAAGACAAAAACAAAACTTTAAAAAAATGACATGGCTTGATTGACAATTGTGACAGTAACTTTAGGCCTTATCACATTACATGTCACATTACAATTGATTGGCACTGGAACGCCAAACTTTGCAATATTTTTTAGGCCAGCTGAAGAGATGAAAGGGGAGACAGATGGGGAATGACATGCAGCAAAGAGCCTCAGGTCGGAGTCGAATCCGCAGGTGCATTACATTAAAAATGAACCCATTAAAAAATATAGAGGAATTAACGTTATTCCAATACCGGGAGACACCAACTAACGTTATATTTAAATGTTACACGAGCAGATTATATATCCAGGAAGAACAGGGTCAATTGTGAAATTTGAAGCCGATTAGCACAACTGGCTACAGTGGGGATGTAAAAAGAGACAAAATAACATATAGGATGTAATGATTTTAAAAGGTTTCTTTGGGAAATATTTTCAAGACGAAAAACCATTCCTAAACAGTGTGTTGTTCACAGCGTGATGACTTGACTGCTAGCATTGACGTTAACGTTACATTAATAACTTATTACGAATTCCTTTAAAACAGCCTTGTAGTGATTAAAATCGTCGCGTAGTTATACCAAAGGCCTATTACAAAGGTTTCTTCCCTTGGTGGATGTATTAGCTGATAACTAACGTTAACTTAAGACGACAACTGCTACATTAACGTTAGCTGTGTGACTCAGCTAAATCAATGGCAGCTAACGTTAGCTAAAGTTGCGGCTAGCAAAATAATAACACTTTCTACGACTTACCGGCGGATGTTATCATGATTGGCTCTTTATTCCCTCCTCAGCCCCACGATCCTGGTTCGACTGCGGTGTCCCGTGCGATTTCTCAGATAGATACAGAAAAGAAAAGATTTGTAGTGTCTGATATTATACAGTGGGAACAAATGCAGCCGCTGATATCTTCTTTTTGTCCAATACCGCAAGTCCCCTTCTAAAGGACCTCCAGGTTGGCTGGCCTCTTTTACGCCTGATTAAAAAACACACCTACATATGTTATCTATTGTATCCTCGTAGATCGGATCAATTCGTAGTACCTCTAGGATATAGAATAGTATCTTACAAGTTTTCAATGCATTTCAAAGCAATTATGGATATATAGTAATTGAAAGTATCCGATTTATGGACTGGCTTTTCTAAAGGTGGTCAATCGTGAATCAGTTTATTTTGCCTTTCTGTGCAGTTTGCAGTTTGTTGGTGTATTATATTTACGATGGTATGCCAGTAATATAGCTAAATATGAAAGTACAGTGTTGATTTAGGATTTTATACTCAGTTGATAACCGAATCTCCCAATATCCTATGGCAATAAATGTCATAATGATACAAGATTACATTTTTATTTACATATTCATATGAATGTACAGACCAGTAAGCTACATAAATACATTAAAAGTAGTTTCACTTTCCACATATATTGCAGGTAATGCTTTTGCCAACAGCAGTTATCTGAGGCACACAATTCTAATAAATGAACAGAAAAAAAATCACAATGATGAGATTATGTCTGTTGATGTTGTGCTTTGGGGTTGTATATTCCAGATGACACAATAACCCTTATAGGGCCAGTTGGCAATCCAGCCCTGTATTTGACATCTATGTTAACCCTCCTGTTGTCCTCGGGTCAAATTTGACCCTTTACAAAATAATCAGAACTATGACAATTTTTTTTTTTAAATGCTGAAAAAAGTGACAAAAAAATAAAAATAAACCCAACAAAAACATCGCCAAAGGTGACAAAAACTAGTTAAAAAATTGACAAAAACATAATTAAAAAAACACCAAAAGTGAACAAAAAAATTGGAAAAACGTTGAGAAAAGTGTAAAAAAATAACAACAAAATGTTAAAATTTCGACCCAGAAAAACACAAAGTTGCATGGTTGACAGGAAGATAACACAAGGGTTAAAGGAGTACTTTAGCCTAGCCGTACTGCAGTTTAAACATGTAATAAAATAACAGACAAATCTATATCTAGGCTTAAAAAAAAGGTGTTAAATGATTTGATATAATTCATATGAATTAATGATACTTGTTATAACAGTTACTTGAATCAGCCCCAAACATACACAGTAAATCCCTTTATGAATAACCATTGTACATCAAAGACAATGTGTAAATCAGCAAGATGACAAGGTATTTAGCAACATATTGCTTCAGGATAAAATCATGATGGCTCAGCAGTGGTAATATTGAACACTATGAAGAAACACGGTTACATGTAGTAAGGCTCTTAAGCACCACGAGGCACAACAACTTTTTCTTCACAGTTAAAACAGGATTGTCTGCAGAGATATGCCTGCAGCAACAGTTCATGTGTCATGGCATCAGCTGTCTCCACCATCCACATGAGTTCCAGCAGACAAGGAATTGGTTTTCAGAGGGATGCCTTCCTCTTTACTTGTGTCATCTGAAAAAACAACAATGGAAACATTGCTACTGTGCAATTGAGTTTAATGAAATTAATATGATACAAATTGTATGTGTGCAAAGTGTTGAAACAAGGTGTCTGTCATGGCTAAATAACTCTGTGCGGAGGATCAATCTGATGGCTAATGCAAGTTATTTTGTTGTAAGGGTTTCAATTTACTTTTTGCTGCATCCATTTTCTTTTACCTGCCTTATCTGCTTCTTTTAGTCAGTAATTTCCTCTCTAATTTATTTTCATCTGTACATTACCACTTGAAGATGGGCAGACACAGCAAAATATTTCTTAAATTTCTGAAAAATGTAAGTCACTGTTTTACCAAAATGCTAAATATTTTGTGGCAACATTGCATTCTGGTATATTGAGAAAAACTGGTCTCTCCTGCTTTATAAAGCACTAAATGGTTTACTTACTACTTATGCCAGTATGAACCATCCAGACCTCTCAGGTTGTCTAGGACAGGTCTGCTGTCCTAGACGAGCAGACCTAGGACAGCAGGCAGAGGCAGAACTAAATAAGGAGAAGCAGCGTGTAGTTTTTATGCACCACATATATGGAACAAACGCAGGTCCGCTGCAACTCTGTTCTTTTAAATCAAGGCTGAAGACTTTTCGGTTTCACGCTGCCTTTTATTAAATCAAATGTTAATTTCTTACACAGCACTGTAACTTTTATTGTTGTATTTTATACCTGTCTTTTTCTGTTTTCTAGTTTTTTTGTTTTTTATTCTCTTTAGTTACTATTTTTTGATTATGAAACAGGTCGAGGTGCTATATAAAAACTGTGAAAGTATCAAAACGCTCAATCCATAGAAAGATGGGCTGTAATGTTGTGGTGTTACAACTATACTATACTTGTAGAACGTGCCAGGGGCGTAGCACAAAATTCTGGGCCCTGTAGAAAGGCATTCTCTATGGGCCCCTCCCCGCATCCACAGCTATTCATTCTAGCATATCACATGAGGGCCCTGGGTACTCAGTCCCATTTCCACCCCCACGCCGACACCCCTGGAACGTGCTGCTATACAATGCTGTTATAGTCATTCCCCAGCTGCAAAGACGTGCAAAGTCTCAGAGGGCGCAGATGCAGAAACGCTGACCAATCAGAGCAGACTGGGCTTTTTCGGGAGGGGGACTTAAAGAGACAGGTGTTAAATAGTAGCGTTTCAGACAGAGGAATAGAGGTGTTCAGTCAGCCAGAATGAGGAAAATAATGTGTTTTTTGAACATTAAAGCCAAAGTACAAGTATGAACCAGAAAATTAGCATAATATTGGACCCTTAATGTCTTTGTCTATCTGTTTGCCTGCAGCCAGACTGGTAGCCATGCCTTTTGCCCATGTAGTGCAATATGAGTTAGGCTCCAGTCCCCTGACAACAGTGAACATGACTAAGTTGGTATGGAAAGGATGAAGAAGAGTTGAAAGAATCCTGTCGGAATGGAAATGCCTGTATAGCTCAGTCAAACTGAACTTCAGGACGATGCTGCTACCTCTTTGCCTGCCAGTTGAAGAGTTGTTGGCCTGACCTCTTCTCTGAGCCCAGAACAAACATTGGAATGGCCAGCAAAGCGGGTTCCCTCTATCCCTGGTATTATCTGAAAGGCAATAATAAGTGTTTAACAATTTGGCGGCTTATCTAAGGGCCTGATTGTTTACTGAATGCTCCTTTTGTTCCTGGGCCTTTGCAGCCATGCTTGGGCAGAAATAAATGTGTGCAGAAATGTGTGGTCTTGTGAATGTTGTGGATTGACCTACATAAGGAAATGTACTATGACAAATCAATACAGTCTTTGTCAAATATTTCCACAGGAACTCACACTGTGACAGTGCTCATTACTGAGTTTACAATTCTCTACTCATAAGTAAAAAGGTATTTACCATAGTATTGTCATACTCGTTTTGTACTTCTATGGTTCTCTTAATTAACTTTTTTAATTTCCAAAGACAACACTATTTTCCAATCAGTAATTTTTGTAGATGAGTTGTAGGTTTGTGTAACATTTTGTAAAAGTGATTTTAAAAAGTGTCAAAATCTGCATTTCTTCTTGATTTTGGCACTCTAATATTTATGCGCCATCAAATCTGCATTGTGCCAAGGTTAAACACACCACGGTTCAAATTTCATGTTGACAAATCCGCCCTGCTTACGTGTGCTTGACCAAACACTTGTGGCAAAAATGGGTGTGGGCAAACCAGAAAAGCGGATTTGCATTATACTATTGATACGTGTAAAAACTACTTAAAACATGGACAGTGTACGTTATTACACCTGCTGTTTGAGATGCGTGTATAACTTTGCAGGCATTTTTCTTGATGCTGAGCATTTTGGCCTCCGTCTTCGGAATGAAACAGCCGACCCATATTGTCTCTGGTGATTGTTTGTGGAATACTGAGCTAATCAGACGCTCCAGGAGTTGCTCACACTGATGCGTCTCGGCGCTCTCCTGTCTGGTGCGTATTAATCCAATCAGAGCTGGTCGGGCGATTCTGGAACGTTTCGTGCGTGCCTTTACGTCCTTCAACGTCTCTTTTAAGCACAGTTCGTTGGAAGTTTTGTGGAGAAATGTCTGTCGGAAGATGAATATGATGATAGGAGAGTCTATAGTTCGCTTTGCGCTGTTTGCCCTCCTCGTTGCTATTCTTTGAGCATTGTCATTGCGTGTTGGCCGCTTCTCCTTCTCCCAGTCCTCTTCCACCGGACAGGCTTTCAAATCCAAATTAGTGGGCCTCGCTATTGGTGGTATTTCATTGCTTTTGACAGTCTCGGTCTTGCAGCAAATGGGGCTTGCACTTGCGGTATCGTTGTGACTGCTTAACGGAGAGGTTTGTTCGTTGTTGTCCACCGGGCTGCTGGTGTGAAACATGTCACGGATGAACTCCTGCAGTATTCCAGCGTCATCCCCGTCCACCTCTTTACTTTTACACGTATCACTCACCAAATAAATCCTCTCTTTACCGCCGATCAAAGCTATAATCTTCTGAAACTCCCTCTCTTCTTCTGGCAGCGTGTCCTCTAGAAAGGCTGCGTCTGCCATCCTTGCGCAATTACGTCTGCGCGAATCCGTTTTATTTACAACGGGCCGTCAAGTCATTCACTACCACCTCCCTGAAAAACTTCCTCACGGTCATCAGGAACACCAGTAGGGAGGATAAAGACAGAGCGTCGATTTCTATTGGCTGGTCAGTTTGGTGGGCGGGACTGACATGACCGCATGCAACACATGGGCTTGTTTCAAGATAAGGAAATTCATCTTTAATGGCACAAAAACAGTGATTTGAAATTAAACTGACATTAATCAAGATCATATAACAGCAGTAACATGGGCTTCAAGAAGAAAGATTTGTTCAAAATTAATTTCTCTTAAATGATCCAAGAGATTGGGGTGGACTGTCGATGATGAAATCAGGGTGTGGAGGTCACTCGCTTCATTCCCACAATTCTCATCGAAAAGAGTCCTGCCTTCCCTCCAATGTTGTAGATTCCTGACTTCTCAAAGAAAATAAGAGACAAAGAAAGGACAGTCAAAAGCACATAATTCAACACAAGAGCTTTACTTGTCTAACCTGCTTTTTCTACATAATTGTTTGTGCGATGCTTGACTCCCTTGTAAGATCAAAAATGCCTTTCACCCTTAAACTCCCCACAACATCAGCAGTCTGTTGAGCTCTTGAGACTCTAATCCTTTAATCCACCCATGCCTGTTCTTTAATTAAAAGGTGCTGTTAAATCTGAAATGCCACTTCATATTAAGTTCATGAATTTAAATGTAATAAATTCAAAATTAAATCACTTCAGCTGCTTAGTCTGTGTGGGATTGACTAATTGTTTACTGTTAAATGAATGATAAACAGTAAAGTCTGATCAAAGCAAATACAGAGGTTTTGGCCTTTGACCTTTAGACTGGCTGAACTTTGATCAGCTAGACATTGTGTTTGTTGTTTAACAGAATCTCCTGCACTTGCTTCATCATGTCATTACAATCCAACTGACTGACGAGGGTAACTGCTTCCCTGTGTATTTCATGTCTTAAATGCAAAAAAACACTGGTATTCATTTTAATATTTTTTCATCAATAATGATTTTATAATAATAACCAATAATCCTTCCAAACTACATGCACCACCTTTCTTTTTACCACAAGGAAAAGCTGTCAAAGCTCTCACTGAAATCAAAATACATTTGACATTTTTTCACAATTTGAAGCACACAAGTCACATATCTATGCCTATAAAGTTATTTAACTTACTGACCTCTTTATTCAGGGAAAGAAGGAGCTGAGGGTCAGGAAGCTCACTTGGACCACTGAGAGAGACACGGAGACCTAAACAAACTGCAAAAAATATGTTAAGTTCTCATATGAATTGCATTATAGCGAGCCTTGGTGGCATATCATCTTTAATCAGTTGCATCAACTGAAATTTGTTTCAATTTGCATGTTAAATAAAGGTTAAAAATAAAACATAAAAATGTGCCAAAAAAAGGCACAAACAACTGTTTTGACTGCTTATTTTCAGACCTGGGCTAAATAATTGTTGCAATCTGGGTTATATTGGACTGACTGATAAATTTGAGATTTTGGTCAAATATTAAGTATCAACCATTTGTCTCATTTTGTCTCTGGAATGCTGGAGAATGTTCACTATTATTTCACGTTTCTATCATCCGACTAATTCTTCAGTAATATGTTCGTAAATAAATGAGTCTTTTAACTTGGCAATACTATCCCAGAGTTTTTCACTTTGCCTTATAGAGTCGTGTCAGACCACATTTCATACCCACAGCAACACAGTGTCCTTTCCCTTAAGAATAAATCATTAGAATACAACAAAAGAAACAAATAAGATCATTTCAATGGTTTTAGTGAAGAGTTTTAGTTTCCAATGATGGAGGGATGTGGGCGGCTGTGATAAACCTGCCAACGGCTGACCACACACTCTGCTTCGTTCTTCCTTTAGGGCCACAGTTTCTATCTTTAAAGTTTCTGTATACCTGTTCAACAACATTTTTCTCTGGTTAGGGTTTTTCATGGCAAAACTTTTAGTAGTTTTGGCATGAAACAACCAGGTTTAAAAATAAGCAAACACCCTGAAATGTATTCTTTTGCTGCCATCTTGTGGTTAAAAATTGTGTCAGGATCATGGTCAGATTGCACTGTCTGTTCCCACCACCAAAGGTTTTACAGCAGTGCACTGTAATGCAGTGTCTCGACCTACGGAGTGGTTTGTAAAATGCTTTTGATTTAGTGAGTTTCACAAACAAGTGCAGCTGACAAGTTTTTTAATTCCTGCTAGAGCTGATACAACCCAGATACTGCCTTCCTACAACTGGGTTGGTCTTTCTGGCTCAGTACTAAAGTGGTTTGAATCCTATTTAAAGAATAGGGACTACTTTGTGTCTATAGTTATACATCTGAGCATACAAATATGATGTGCGGAGTTCCCCAAGGCTCAGTTCTGGGGCCTCTTCTGTTCAACATCTACATGCTTCCACTGGCTCAGATTATGGAAAACAACAAAATAAGTTACCATTGTTATGCGGATGACACACAAATTTACATAACCTTATCGCTAGGGAACTATAGCCCAATACAACAATTAAATATGTGCATTGAACAGATTAATGATTGGATGTGCCAGAACTTTCTTAAATTAAATGAAGAAAAAACGGAGGTGGTTGTTTTTGGAGCAAAAGAGGAACGATTGAAAGTCAGCACTCAGCTTCAAACGACAATGTTAAAAACAACAGACAAAGCAAGAAATCTTGGTGTAGTCATGGACTCAGACCTAAATTTTAAAAGCCACATTAACATAATTAAAAAGTCAGCCTATTATTACCTTAAAAATATATCAAGGGTTAAAGGGCTTATGTCTCAGCAGGATCTGGAAAAACTTGTCCATGCTTTTATCTTCAGTAGACTTGACTACTGTAACGGTGTCTTTACAGGTCTCCCTAAAAAATCAATCAGACAGCTGCAGCTGATTCAGAACGCTGCTGCTCGAGTCCTCACTAAAACCAAGAAAGTGGATCACATCACTCCAGTACTGAAGTCTCTACACTGGCTTCCAGTGCCTCAAAGAATTGATTTCAAAATACTTTTACTGGTTTACAAATCACTAAATGGTTTAGGGCCAAAATACATTTCTGATCTGCTACTACATTATGACCCACCCAGACCTCTCAGGTCTACTTGTTGTCCCCAGAGTCAGAACTAAACAGGGGGAAGCAGCGTTCAGTTTTTATGCTCCACATCTTTGGAACAAACTCCCAGAAACCTGTAGGTCCGCTGCAACTCTCAGTTCTTTTAAATCTAAGCTAAAGACCTATCTTTTTGATGTTGCTTTTCTTTAAATAATCTATTTTATTAACTTTAATTTCTTATACTGCACTATCAATTTTATTCTTGTCTTTTAATGTTTTTAATTTGTTTATTATTGTTTTTTAATTGTTTTCTAACTGCTCTTTAATGTTTTATGTAAAGCACTTTGAATTGCCCTGTTGCTGAAATGTGCTATATAAATAAAGCTGCCTTGCCTGCCTTGCCTTCCTCGGTGGACTAAATGTTTTAAATAAACTCAAGGATGTAGACAAATACGAGTGCAGAATGAACTTTAAAAAAAATGCTACATAGTGCATTGACACAAGAGCTGAGCGAAACAAACAACTAAACAAAACTAAATATTTGCACATAGTACTTGGTCCAGGTCAACTTATCTTCAGTTGGGATAACATTTATTGATTTCATCATGCTGTTTTGAGTTGAGTGAGGAGGTGTGGTAAAATCTAACAACCTGTGATTTTCTTGTCTGACACCAGATCTCTGAGAGAAGCAAGATGAGAGGCAGTCAGAAACGTTAGAGGCAAAACAGAGTCTTTAGTGTCAGCGGAGGGAGAGCTTCTTATTCTTCGGACATTGTTTTCTGTTATGTTGGTGTCTTGTGGAGTCTGCAGTGGCATTGGCAAAACTGTGGATACATTAAGAATAAGACAGGACATTTAATTATGATTTTTTGTTTTGTTTTACATTAATATGGTTAAAATGTAAAATCTAATGTTTGTGTTGATGGAATACGCTAAAATTAACTTGGCCTTGCTTCTTCTTCAGGCTAATAGACAGAAATGTAACCTGTAGTGAAGGAATAATGTAAGAGATGATCCTCCGATGACCTGGAGGCGGCTCCTCTCCCCGACCCAGACTCCCCCGAAGAACCTGAGACATTTGTTTGGTGAAGTTTAAACCAACATAATACTACTACAGTATCTCTAATCCAATATTGGTATGGGTTTTCATTGTTTAATGTAAACTGGCATGTTTGAAACATTAGAGATTTGGAGTTTTAAACTTCAGATGAGAAAAAAGCAACACTCTGGTAAAAAGGTTCTTGATGTTAAGTCTATTTTAAGGTGACAGTAAGCAGTTTTATTAAACAACTAAGCCTGCCCTACAAATACACCTGATATCATGATGTGATGTTCATTGTAGTCAACAAGTCTTAGTGCCATGAAATGAAGTTTTCCCACTTTTCTATATCTTATCTTGTTTGTGTCCACTTTTTTTTGTGATTAATATTTCAAATAACAACTTTCTTAAAGAAGAGAGATGTTAACTTGTTCTATTTCAGTCCAAGCTGGGTTTGGCCACAGATAGTTATAATTGGCAGTAATTGGTATGTGTTGATAACTGCTGTTATGCTCGTGTAAGCATAACACAACTTTTTATTGTTTGACCCAGAAATATATATAAATTACAAATGGCCGATGAGTATTTTTGAGTGGATTTTCTCTTTAACACTTTATGGTCATCATGGCACTTTTAGAAACTCTTTGATTGCATTATTGTCAAACATAGTGAACAACAATGCAAATTACATGTATATAATAGATATTATTACAAAAAAAATAACTGTACTGGTGTTAACACAAAAAGTCAAACAACACTGTCAAACAACAAAACAAAAGTTTGGAATTTTTTTGTAATTAATTTTACAAATTACAGTTAATTCTTATTTTAAAAGTGTAAATTGCTTACCAACAAATATGGTTCCAAGAAGTGGTAAGAAAAGCAAGCGCCTAAAACCAGTTATGGTCCACCTTTTTGACTGCATCGCCCCACAACAAGCTGTCCTCTTTGTCATAGTAGAAAGCCAAATGCAGCACTGGAGAAGGATCATGACAATGCCCCAGTTTTAAACAATACACAATAGACCAGACATGAAATAATAGGTATTATATTTCAGACAGGTTTTGTCTCTTCATAAAGGCTGGGGGAGTGGTCGTCCAATGTGGGGAAAGATACTAAAAGGTTATGCAATTTATCTGTAATACTTAATACAAAGAAAACTTCTCATGAAAAACAGAAAATAAAACCAGAGAACAAGATACAGTGAAAACAAGCAACAACAATTGAAGAAAAAAAAACAACCCATTCATTAAACACTTGGAAGAATAATATAATATGCAGTAAAGCAACAACACCAGCTCAGATTCATGTCACTGACATTAAGGATAATGTTAACTTTATGCAGTAGATATATAAAATGTATACAGACTTTAAAATGTATTAGTTTTATTGCCTTGAGTCCAAAAAATAAAAATGCTGCTTGTAGCGGGAGTGAGTTTGCAGTTATTGTCACTGCGACGATTGATGAATGAGCCTTTGTAAACTGGGGCAAGCTCATTACGACAAAACAGGTTTCTTGAGTTGGTATGACACTTCTAAACAAATCCCTGAAATAAGAACACCACACAGTGTGTTGAGCAGTGTGTCTGGGTTTCAATTTTCTTTTCTTTTTTACAACACGCTAAGGTGACTATTATCTCAGTTTGTAATAGTCTTAAAACATATGAAATTATTCATGCGAGTCAAGTCAAATCAATTTTATTAATACAGCCCAATATCACAAATCACAAATTTGTCTCAAGAGGTTTTACAATCTCTGCAGTATACAACATCCTCTGTCCTTTGATCCTCAATTCAGATAAGGAAAAACTCCCCAAAAAACCCTCTGATTACATCAGATTCCTTGATATAATCTTGCTAATTTTTTTATTGATCTTGCTAATAAAATTATTGCTATTATGTTTGTTACATTATGTGCTGTGATGAAGCTTAAAAAAAAGGAATGTACTCATTGTCAGCAGGCAACATGAAAAAAATGTATCCATGTACAGGGTATATTGTTTAAAATGATGATAATGATTACTGCCACAGATAATCAGCACTGCGCTCCTACAGCTCACTTTATCTACTGTACTGTGTGTAATGATGTGATTGCACGTGCATGCAGTCAATGAGTTATTCCACAAGAGGGCACTTCAGTATAAGAGGAATTATAGAGAGGGCCTATTCTGTTCCTTTTACCTTTTGAAAGTTATTATTTTCTGCTAATGTGTTCCTAATGCAACACTTGAAGTAGCTGTTGGATTAAGCTACTGTTCGGATAACTGTTGTGTAATTTACGCTTTTTCATGTGGATTCTGTATAGACTACTAGATTTTTGTGTGTGTTCCAATAGGAACTTTCAGAATTGCTTCCAGAAAAAACCTCAGAGGATAATTAAGCACAGTCACAGGTTAAGCCCCTTCATAAGTAATACAGGTAAATTGGCTAGTTAAAGCAAACAGTAAGAAATAGGCTGTGCTTTACAAAGAGTCAAATGCATTTTTATATCCCTCTAAATCACTGATGTTACTGAAATCATAATATGAATTGTTTAACAGTACCTCTGTGGGTTTAAATTCATGTTGTAGAACATTTAATACAAATTTCATTGACTTCACATCACTGCTTTTCCACACCTTGCTATCTGAAGCTCTCTCCAGAATAATCTTTCACAGTAAACAGAAATATTTGTCAAATTTACTTTTTCTTTGAGTGGTTACAAAGTTAAAAGTAGGCTACACATTGATTTGAAACATCTGCATTTGGGATTTTTCCCCTGGTGATGACTATGTGTGTACACAAATAAGTTGTATTACTCATAAAGTGATGACATT
Organism: Perca flavescens; assembly: GCF_004354835.1. NCBI lineage: Eukaryota > Metazoa > Chordata > Actinopteri > Perciformes > Percidae > Perca > Perca flavescens. The sequence goes on along the minus strand of NC_041339.1, from coordinate 21,643,482 downwards.
TGATGACAGTTTTATTATGCTGTTTTACTTTGTGAGGTCAAAACCACAACTCATTGTCAGATTTTTCCATTCCTTGTCCAAAGTCGATAGTTTGACAAAATGGAAATGTTTTGTCTGCAACGTACTATACGGTATTTTTAGTCAATCATCCAATCACTTAAAAACCCTGCAACAATCATCTGTTTTTCCTATTTAAAAACATGGTTTCTATGTGCATTTCTGTTTACCATTGTTTATGTAAAGGGAGGTTTTCATTACATTGATTACACAATACCATCACATACTTTAATGCCTTCCGTAAATGATTACACAGGATAACATCCTAGACTAAATCAAATGTTACCAAGCAGTTTTACAGTGAATAGCTGCAAGAAGTAGATCAGTGGGTAATGACTAAAATATTTATGTATCAAATGTTTTCCAGCCAAATGGTAGTTGCTCCTTCAGTTTCATCAATTTAACAAGCAGTTAAATAACCTGTAGATGGCAGGATTGTATAATAATTACTGTATACTATATAGTTACTTGTCAGCAGTGGAAGCTTGAGCAGACTTTTGCCCACTAGGTGGCAGAATCCTCCTACTGAGAGTGATATTTTTACTTGTCTCCTCTGATACTCTGAGTCAAACCTTGCCTTGCCAAGTCCCTGGTACTGCCACCCAGGAAGCATCATGTCCTGCATGTTATTAAATACATCACCAACAAACAAAATATTCACTCACTATCAGCATGTTCCTTTGGAAGAGGGAATAATGAATATGATGAATATGAGTATGTTGGATGCTCAGTGTCTGGGCCAACTCATCTTGTTTGCGGTGTCATTACTATAGGATGACACGTCACTCAAAGAGAACGTCTTGGGTTTGTGTGGACACCACAGTGCCATCTGTTAAAGCTTTGGGACATGGTTTAGCTGGTTAAGTTGTTGATTTGTACACTGATCGTCAGAAATGATTCAAACCGCACAGAGGTCACCGCAATTCCCTTAAAAAAAGATGGCTCTTAATTTAACAGTCGACCTCGAGCGTCAGTCACACGTCGGCAGGCTGACACAGTGAATGTAGCGGCTACTTGGGGAAACTTCAGGCATGCAAATGGCTAGAAAAGGAATGACAGTGGTGGATTTGCACTTGTACTTTTGCTGGTGCTGCTTCTCTAAATTCTGGGACTTTTGTCAAGATCATCCTATCCTCATCAGATGCACTTAGCCCAATGTGTCTAAGAACAGTCACCTCACGTGCAGAAGGCCCTGTCCCTCACACCACGAGCACCCCTGCTAACTTGGGAGAATGACCTAGGTGGGGACTGCACACACACGCACACACACACACGTAAAGTTTGGAAACAGCTATTGTTCGTGTTGTTCTGTTTAGATACACATGGAGTCAGAGGTCACTTGGTCACAAGTTAACTCGTAGGTGCAGAGAATCACAGCCCTCTGGAGCACTGTTAACTAAAAGGAAAAAGAAAAAGAGAAAGCATAGCACAAGTGTCCTCCAGGAGCCCTGCTACTCCTTTCTCCATCCTTTCTCCAGGGCTGAGACGTTTACAAAGCCAAACAAACGGTCCACTGTAAGCAACTTTTCCAGCCCAGTGGGCCTGGACACAGAGGACTTGTCCACAGAGAAAGACGAGGGATAGGAGGTGGGGGAGAGAGGGTGGGGGGGGCACAGATGGTAACACCTTGAATACGTCAGGCTAAACCCACAGTGCATGACAGGTCAGAGGGCACCAGAGTCGACAAGCTCCACAGACCCGAGTGGAAGATGAGGCAAGGTAATTAAGTTGGAATAAGCCTGTAAGATCTTTCTCGCAAAATCATCATCATCAACCTTTATTTAGTTCTCTTTAGAGTACAATTGAGGCCAAGCCCTCATTTTCAATGTAGCCAAGATAACAAAATATATCCACAACATAATTTAGAACACAATTTACAAATGTAATGTGCTCATATATAAATATTCAATGCAAAGACTGTAGAAATCATTAACAATTATGAGCAATCAACATACAGTATATACTAATAAATACAAACGCAAGGGAATCCAAATAAAATTAGCATTTAAATAACTTAAAGCAATTACATCCAAAATCATGAGTATTTAAAACCAGTGCTCTAAACTGCCCATATGTTGGAAGATAACGTAATTTAAATGATTGTTGTAGCATGTTCCAGGTGGTTGATGCATTACAGAAGAATGCTGGTTCTTGTTTAATAAGGCCCTGAGTTCCACTCTAACAGAGCAGAAATATAAGGAGGGAGCTTACGTTAATTAAAATACTGCAAAACATGCTTGTTGCCACTAAGTAAGATATGATCCGTAACGTTGCATGATAACCTTATATTTTGATCCGACAGCTGTTAAGAGATTGCTGGATTAATGGCCATCTTAAAAAAAACAAGGATTTCTTCCAGGAACAAGGATTTCTTCCAAGGAACTTCCAAACCGAGATGGCACTGCAAAAACAAAAAACAAAACGTCAGCACGTTTTAAGACGCCAGGCACGCGTTATTATCGATCCCACGTAACTTCTAGGCAAGTCCCGCCCTACGAAGCAGGCCGATTGGTTGGGGTTAGGCATTGACCTCAAGTGGTTAAGGTTAGGATAGCCGATTGGTCAGGGGATAGGACCTGAACAAATCGGGTTATGTTACCTAGCGTAAGCATGGACGCCTGGCCAATATAGTAATAGTGTGAATGCTATTGAAGGGCAGGTCTTGCTGCCAGCACGTCTTTAGACGCCAGCACGTCTTTAGACTTTTTTTTCTTTATTAAGAGAGTATTTTTTATATAATATAAAAAAAAAACACAACGGTACAGGCATTGACACATATAAAATGGACCAACAGAGCCTGTTGCTCTGGACGGAGACCAGTGAAGGCTATTAGAAGCACTTTTCTGGTGATCACTTGCTTTACTGCGCAGCCTCTAACTGAGAGAGACAACGTAAATGTGACGTGAGCAACGTGTCTGAAAGTTGTAAGTCTTCTGGTAGCTCTGCCAAGAGAAATCTCAATCATTCCCAATCTTACAGAGACGGAGAGTGTAGGTATATGTAAGGAGATAACATAGGCACAGGCTAATTATTGCTAACTAACATGCTAGTTAACATTAGTAATTAAACCTAAGCAGCTAACGTAAGTCAAAACTGCCTGCAAGCTTCTCCTGTACTGTACGGTAATTCCTCTACTGTGCGACAGTAAGTCACTTGGTTATGACACAATCGTTAGCCTATTTTTACAAAAACGTCTGCTACGGAGCCATAACGTGAGGTACAAGGTAATGGAGCCTTTTATACATTGTCGTGTTTCTTTAGAAATAAACAATGGACAAATATAGTCTTTAAACGCTTCAGATGTAAAGTTATTCGCTGTCAAAGTGGCGCCAAAATGTATGCTAGTCAGTGGAATGCTAATGGGAGGTGATCTCTTTGTAGCGTCAAAATGGCGCCATAGGAGGTCCGAGTTCTGAAGCAAAGCTTACCCCCTTGGGTACAGGGAGTATTTTTTCCAATTTGCACATAAAAATACAACTTAAATTTTCCGTACAAAAAAAAAAAAATTAACCAACTTAAATCATGTGGCAACGTTGTCTATAGTGCTCCTCAGGAGATGAGAAGTCTTTAAAGTTTTGTTTTCAAGTACTTTCCCCATTCCTCTTTTTCAGACACTGCCTTTGATTACCATGACAACCAAACAGACAACACAGAGAGCGGCCACAGTGCTTCCGAGGCGTAATCAAAAGACGTAAACAAATGTAAAAGGTGGAGAAGGTGGTCATAGCGACAAAAGAAGTAGGGTAATACATCCATGGGAAATACAGGGAATACACGGGGGTTTGTGTTCTTTAACTTTAGCGTAGTTGTGTGCACAATACTGGCAATGTGTTCTGAACGGTTCCTGTCTTCGTCAAAGTATGTTTTAATGATATTCTGTTAATGTTTTGGGTGTGCACTTATGTCACCTAGGTTTTAGGGTTGTGGGGTTGATTTAGTGTTCAGGTTTATCTACATGTATTGGTGTAACCATGACCGAGACTTGGGTGGGGATTGATGGCTTCTGGGCAGTGAGAGTGCATTCACTGTTTTTCAGAAATGTTGGATTTATCCACAGATTGTCACAATACAGTTCCAAGGATAGCTGTATATCCGCATTTAATGGATTTAGATAGTCAAATGTGAAATATTATCAGCTGTCAACAACAATGGTGAGGTAACAAGTTAACGCCCTTGTTTGGAAGTGAATGAATATTTTAGTTTCCCAGCTTAACATTTTTATGCTTTAAAATGTTAAGCTGGGAAACAGTTCAGTTGTGTGGTAGAGTTTTATGATGCAAATCTCTCAGACAAAAAGGCCAGGTTTTGAAATGCAGGCCTTGGCCACGTTAATTGAATTATCTCTTCTAAACTGCAAGCAGGGAGACAGAGAAAAGGCAGTCCCCATGGCCAACCTTTCCATCAGCAACGCAATATTCAGTTTGTGTTTTCAGAGGTGCACAGTGGGATAAATAATGCCAATGAAACGCAAAGAAAAGATTGTACTGAGGCAGAACTGTTGACTGAAGAAGGTGCTGATTGCACAAGTCTTCAGCTGCTCCACTTCCAGTCCACCCACATCCCAGAGAGAGTGAGAAAGAAGTAGAGAATGCATGTAGCAACATTGCTAATTTAACAATAACTACCTCTAATTGTTGCCTCCTGAGGAGAGGTTAAGGAGACGAGTCAGCACCTCCCTGTGCGCTGCTGACTGGCTCTCTGCCAAAATGTCATCCATCCTGGAGCCTAATCAAGTTATCATATCAACAAATCTCCCATCAGGGGCCCCACGGTTGACACTCCAAAAAAGACACCCAGAGGGGGACAACAAATTTCTAGCAGCGGGACACTAGGGAAAGGAGCAGGCCTGCCAGCCAGTCATAAAAGCTACCTGCAGCTCGTGGTCAAGCTCCCCTCTGGGATGACACTCACACTGGACACTACAACTCCAGCCCTGCAGCCCTGGACATTCCCTGGAAGTAAGCATGAGAACTGGAGGACATAGAAGGCACATTATTTGGCGCAGCACACAATAGTCTAGAGGGAACACAATGTGGCATCTTGTGGAGTTTGGAGGGGAGAGTGGGGACTGCGGACCCCCTGTGGTGTTGTGAGGGGACAGGGGGTCAGGGTTTAAGAGGCACGCTGGCCTCGCCTAGGGAGAGGGTTAATGTACTGTTATTCTGAGGTCAGAGATGCCCCTTCACACTAATACATCACCACCGACAGCACCAATCAGTGATGACTACCGGCATGAATCCTCTGTCATAAACACTGCACATTGGTGCTATAGCTAAAGGACTCTCTGTGTCCATCACTGTCTCTGTTGTGCAGCTTCCCTCATCCGGTGGAGCCACACAAGTGTGTTTACAACTGATAAAACCATTAGAACATTTTTAACTGCTAGGAAGAAATGGGTAAAAATAAAAACATTGAATGAAAGTGATCATCAGGAGACTAATTTAGGTGTTTACAGCTTTTCAAAATTCTTGCAGCAATATAACCAGTCATGAAAGTTTAATATGGCCCCACGTTAAATGGATGAGAGGGTTTTGTTGTATTTTCATGAATAACAATTTCACAGCCAGAGTTAAATATGTATATCCATCCATCCATCCATTAGCTATAGGCGCTTATCCTTTGGAGGGTTGCGGGGGGAGGTCCCAGCTGACAAATAGGTATATTAACAGGCAAATTAATATTTTTACATAAATAGCAGCCTACACAAATACATGGCAAGTGAATAGCTGTTGTTTAAGACTATATAGGGGTTGCACTGCAAACTGGTTTAATATTGACAATGATGTTGCTGACAGGGGACGAAACTTAACAAAAACAGAAACGTAACGTTATTTGTTCTGACATCTCCAAAAGAAAGGCGTGACTTAAAATAGCGTTACACCCAGCTATGAACGTCACAAACAATATGAAGATTACATTTTCAGGAACTCTAATTTCATACTCTATAGTTAGTCAGCAGGACTGTCCAATAAGCAGAGCTGCCCGTTTGTGTTTGAAGTGCTGACGGTGCATGGAGGCATGAGAGCAAGCATTCCCTGGATGCACAGGGGTGTCAAGATAAGGCGATAGGGGCGGGATCTGGCTCAGCATAGAGCCAAATGTTTGACATGCTCTTTCACCATCCTGTTGTCTCTAACACTTACTTACATATCCACACATGCACAGCCACAGTCACATGCACACACACACACACGTACATACACCACCTTATGACTCACCCGCATCAACAATGCTGATAGCTGAGATGTCATCAAAAGGTTTTTGTTTTGAGTCTGCGATAAGATTTTTATCCTGCTGAAGTGCTGAGACGTGGCCTTGTAAACTGCAGAGAGGAGCCTTTGACCAGCCTTGCTCGTTATTCCCTCTCATGGGCCCATTAATTGAATTAGCTATTCATCGAAAAGTGGAGAGCGCATTGAATTAGTCTCTCCGCTCTGCTACCTCTCAATCTTAAGAGTCTCCTTAATAGTGTGTTGACTGGTTTCTATTGTAGCTGTGTTTCTGCGGGCCTATGAGAGTGGAAGGGGAGACAGGGCAGGGCAGGTATGGAGCAGCCCACAGGGGGGCTAACCTTTGACCCTGTTCTGGAGAGGAACTCGGGTCTATCAAGCAACACAATACTTCCAGCATACAGCCCTTGGTGGCTGCCTGCTGCTACCCACAATGAAGCCCATTGCCAGGGTCTCTCCGGGCAGAAAGGCCCCCTGGAGCGTTGACTGCCATCCGGAGGTCTTTCACCGTTTTCTCCCCTCTCTACCTCCAACCCTCGCTTAGAAAGAGGAAAAAACTCAATAACAGAGAAGATACAAGGGGAACAATGGTCTTTAGAGTGCATCTTAACCCGCAACAAACAGTGTCAACATCTGTGGGGAGCGGGTAGATAGATAGACACTGTGTCCGCCATGGACAGAAAGAGCCCTTTCCTTGTGGGCAGTCACACTGAAAAGGCTACAGTGTTGTTTTGTTGTGTATGAGAGGGATTTGGTCCCTGTTCCTTTCAGCTGCAGTTGAACCACACTGTGGTGCCGGCGAAGCGATTTTGTCTCGCTGGAGAGCCGGGGCAAAAGATGAAGCAAAGCCTCGAGAGCAGGGCCTTTCTTCCCATGGCCCGCTCTTTTGGAGGGGTGAAAAGATTATTGTCGTACAACATTGAGTAAAAAATGCATCAAAGTCGGCGGGGAGTGTGGCCCGGATTGAGAGAGCGAAGGGTTGATGTTATGAGGAGGGGATGAACACAGACACATGTGGCGTGTAGCGTGTGTGTATGTGTGTGCGGCGGCCACACACAAGCCCAGACGTGTGGGAGTGTATTGGATTCTCATGGGCTGTCTGGGAAAGACACTGTCCCTCTCTCTCTTTTTCTATCTCATTCTCTCTCAAGCGTGTGGTCTCCTCTCATGTGAACACACTGCCAGTATAAAGGATCTCTTCATCTCTCTCTTTCGGCTCTCTTTTGCATCCTGATGTGAAAAGGGTTCATTCACTGGGTGCTACAGTCTAACTCCCACTCATCCCAATTTATCAGTTAACGCCAATTGGGCCTAACTGGGAGCTTGTGGGAATCCAGGTGCTTATCATTAATGCTGCTTCATTGTGGTTTGTGAGGATATGCTGGAGGAACTGTGTCATGTTCCTGCATGTCTGCGACAGGCTTCGCCAAACCATGCTTCCCCTCTATATACTGCATCCAGACACACGCCCACACATGCAGTTACATATAAGAGGACATGCCTGTTTTGAAGCTTCTGCAGAATGTCTTTTGTCCTGCCAGAATGTACTGTAGCATATAAACTGAAATATATCAGGACTATTAAAGTTATAATGTCACTGCACGCTGATCCACCAGTCTCATACTTCTACTGTCTCTCCACGACATATGTTTTTGGTCAGAATATCATAATATTGTGATATCATTAACTGCTTTCAACTTGGTGAGGATAAGTGTACAGTTTCACATCTGAATGCAAAAACACATAGCATTCGAAAACCATCAAAGAAAAAGAGCTAATGACAAACAAAGACAGTCTGTGGCTAACTGTATCATCTATGATCTAAATCCTCCAGAAAAACCACATCCCAAAAACTCACTGCCTCAACAAATGTATAACCCTGGTTGGACTTCCTGTCAGAAGTTTTAGAAGTGACACAAATAGACACATTCATACTGAGATCAAAGCAAATGTTCTGTGGGTGTCTGAGCAGAGAGACAGAGAGAGCTTATGTTTGGTTTGTACAGTCAGCATCTGTACTGTCAGAGACACTGGATGACTTTTTGTAGCCTAAATGATTTAAATATATGGCAGATTTCACAGATGTTTGTGTCTCTGTCATTATTGCCCTCACACTAGAGTCTAGACAATAAGTCAAGAATGGTGTATCAAAGCGGTGTTAAAGTAACTATATGTAAATTATTAATGTTTCTGAAACTGTAATTTTTCATCTGATGATCATAAATGACCTGCAACAGCAAACAAGAGTAACAGTGAAAAGAACGCTATTTTTATATAGCTTTTATTAATGCCTCTGCCCGGGTCCAATTTTTCACACAAAGTCAAAAAATAATTTACGGCAGGTAGTCCGGCTCTACAGAGCACACATTATGATGGGTCACAGATTTCGATGTAACACCGGAAAAGCCCGTGTTAGTGAGTATCCAACCAGGTAAAAGGTAGCAGGAGATTTCTTTATATAGGCGTTACTGTATTTTTATTTTATTTTAAAAGTTATCGGTTGTAGTTATGACTGATACTGGGGCAGGGCCACCACAGAAAAAAGGAAATTAAACGAAAAACATCTAAAAGCTAAAAGGACGAGTGACAGATGTATATAATGTCTTTCATTCATAAAATAACTGTACAATGCGAGATGTGGTTGTACGTCAGTGGCCTACATGAAATTACGTCCCCCTTCCATTTAGCGCCCGGTTTATATTTCTTTTCAGTCCATGTTTCTGTTGGCCTACTATTCTAAGTGTCCCTGGGTTTCATGAAATGCGTTATATTAAATCCAAGTTATTATTATTACGTTAGTTGCTACAACAATCTCTTAATGCTTTGGCTTGTGACACAGTGACAGTGATACCTCATTTAGCTGACGATTCATCCAAAGTAGGCTAAGTTACTGTATGCAACACTTGAAATGCAACGATGCATCTGTAACTACTATTTTTAATGAATGATTTTCTGTCTGAGCAAAACATTTATCGCAACTATATGACCTCCCGGTAAGTTAACGCTAACTCAGTATACAGTGGTATAGCACTGTAAAGAAAAGACCTTTACGGCAGCAGGTGGGGTAAAAACATTACCGCTTTTGTCCAAAGCGGCTGCTAGAATCAACACAAACTGAAAGTCACAAATAGCCACATTAATGATTATCCTGCTGAATTTGTTGCAAGGTGATGCCACTCAAAATAAAGGTAGATGGTCTCTCCTCATTGTGAACGTAGCTCCTAATACCGATCAGCAGACTATTTACTCAGTGTCACAACAGGGCATCCACAACCCCTGCAAATGTCAGTTCAAATATATGATGCGGACATAGATCGGACAGATCTGTAAAATGTGTAATTCATTGCCTTGTGTCTGTCCAATTTAAAGCTCTTAAGATGATAATGAATGCAATTGTATTGTATCATGTACTATTCACTTTCCTTCATAAGGGCCACACTACTTCATGTACTGACACTAAACATTTGCACTGAATGGAAATCATACGCTGCACATTCATCCAATATGAACATATGTCCCAGGGACCCTGTCTGGATTTTTTGTGATTAAAGTTCATATGAATTCCAGAATGTACCCTATATTGTATTGCGAACTAGATGAATCCTAAATGGAATTCAATATGGGCTCTCCATTCAGCTTTCTCTGTTCCCATAGAAAAAACCCATCAGATCAGTAACTGACACACACACACACACACACACACACACACACACACACACACACACACACACACACACACACACACACACACACAGTTAAGGCGGGACATCCCATTTCCTGTTACATGGGCGATAAGAGGATGGACACTCCAAACAGTGAAAGGCCTTTAAAAGAAAACACTTTCTTTGAGGATGTTCGTCCTCCTGAGAAACCACAAGGGGAGTGAATGCCAGCGGCGAGCATCTTTAGCTTTAGTGAACCGGTCTGTAATGTTCATTAGCGGACCTGGAGAGAGAGTGGAGGACATGAATGGAGGGTACACCTTTGTTCTGTAACCCTGTGCCAGGAGAGGTCCAGTAACATTAGAGATGGCTGACCTGAAGTGAATGTTGGCCTTGCTGAGGCAAAGAGAATGCCATAGCAGGGGGTGAGTAGAGGAGGCGAAGCAGCACCCTCTAAACTGATAATCTCTTGTATTCCTTTCCCCATGGTGCTCCTTATTTCCAGCACCCCGCCCCTTTTCCTTCCCCTCGGTTAAGCTACTTATTGCCAAATTACAATTATTGCATTTGAAGGTCTCCCTCCAGCGCGCACACACTAACAAACACTCACACTTCCTACCATCATGGGGAAAGGGTTTGCTGATGAGGTGCCCCTTATACAAATTTAATTGGTGTTTCATTGAATTCCTTCAACAGTGTTTCATTAAAGTGACTCACTGGGATTTTTTTTATTGTTGTTTAGTTCAGAGAACTAAGAGATTACAAAAACGTAAACATAATATAATAAAATCCTTATTTTTTGCATGACACAGCAACAATACCCTCCCACTTTAATTCAGGGACATCAGGGTGTGGACTTCCTCGAACCACAGCATGCGTTAAACACTGCATAGTAAAAACATCGTCAATGCTCAGGCTGTAATACACAAGGGTTTGGGAAAAAAGGAGAAAAAAAGAGACAGCGCTGTAAAAGGTCACACAACAACACAAATTTGGTGGTCGTAATGACTGTAAACATCGGACTGTAAAACTCTGCCTAGCGTTGGGAAGAAAAACTATAAACGTGCCAGTTGTTTCTGGGGGTATTTTATATGCCACAACAAATGGCAATTTGAATGCCTGAGCATGACAACCAACCCAATCTCTCCTTCCTCTCCTCTCTTCCTCCCCTTCCAGGCCAGCAGCTAGCAGTTTAACACGTGTTCACACAGGCTGAAAATACACTGCGTCTGACTCAATGCTAAACCGCAAAGAGCCCTCCTGTTAGGGCCGACCTTAATGAGGCAGGCGGTGTGTACGTGCATGTGTGTGTATATGTGCTCAGGCAGAAGCTAACACCTGGACCAGCTGCTAGCTATAAAGCACCAGCGCTGTCAGGGACTATCAAAGCACCTTGCGGGCAGCCATTTTTCTTCCTTCCCCTAAATCTCCAGCGATGCCTCTAAAATCACTTAACAGCATCCTCCATTAATTGGCCTCTTACCTCTGACAGGCTTAAAGTGGGGGCATACATTTGTACGTAGACATGCACATTTAGAAGAGCAGAATGCTCTTACACAGTACACACATTAAACCACAAACACACACGCCCTCAGGTGAGTCAAACACAGCAAACACAGATCTCTCTTTTTTCCATATTTGGTTTCTCACAGCAGAAGCAGGCGGGCGTCAGGACTGAATACCTGTAAGTGTGTGTGTGTGTGTGTGTGTGTGTGTGTGACAGTGTGTGTGGAAGTGTAGAGCAGGCTTATCTGGCTCAGCATCAGCTTTGGGACGATTTGCTCTCAGTCAGCGTTGTGCGGGTGCAGAGAGAGCGCCTTTGTCCTCCTGGCATAGATCAGGCTGGGATCCTGCCTCAACAGCCACCATCTCACAGTCATTTATATACCGAGTAAGACATGGAAGGAATTTATTTTGATTGTGTATGTGCAAAAGGCAGCTAATGGTGCACTGCAGTTCTGGTGATATCACACATAAAGTCCTATTAACATAAGGTAGTTGCACTGTAGAGGATTGGCTCAACAAAGACGGATGAGAAACACTGTCTGATTCATGTTTCATTAGTTTCCTCTTGATGGAAAGCGCCTCAGTTTTTATGTCATCATAAGGTATCTTTATGACAATTTCATAAGCACTTGTCACGGCCAACAAGTATTGACTATGGAAGACAATTCAATCACATATTATGCCCTTTTCAGACTGCCACTACACAACCTTTTTACATGGAAGAACAGGGGAAACTATAATGAGAACACGGTGCATAGATTTTGTTTTTGGAGTCAAAACAGCATACTTTCAAAACAAATGAGAGCGATGTTTTGATAGAAGAGCACAAAAGGTGGAACACTTTATGTAAGCTATAGTTTTATGCTGTGCAGACAGCTGGCAGTTTACAACAACAAGCAAGATGTAACTGGACCTTAAAGAATACAGTTAAAAAAGTGGCACTAGTAGTTACCCTGATGGTAAAGACTTACAGAGCTGGGGAATTTCAGGTCAGCAACATAGTCAGTGATGGTCATTTTGAAAACAGTGTTTTCTAAATGATCAGCAAATGTGATTGTTCTACAATAAAGCAAAATTAAGCTGTATAATCCTGAAACATGTCACAGAAACAATGAGACCTCACAAACAGTACATTCTTTAGTATATTTAGGTTGAAGACATGAAATAATATGAGTGCCAGAAAGTTAGGGTAACACAGGAAATAACTTAAAAATACAGTGAAAATACTTTTCTGCTGGTGTCTGACATTTGACCTTCCGTGAAATGTGGCCTCTGAGCCAGGGGCCCGTTTAGCCTGGGAGTGAGAGGCTGATTGACTGAGTATGTGTTGGGATGGAGTGTGTGTGTGTGTGTGTGTGTGTATGTGCGTACTTCTGGTGTGTGAGAGAGAGTCTGTGGGTGACGTTAGGTCTGTGTGTGCACTTGGACAACTGGTGTTTGTGCTGAAAAATATCTTTCTCAGCAGACGAATGCATTCCTCTACGTGTAGGTGTGTGTGGGTGTGGGATGGTATATATTTGTGCTGTGTTGGAAGCCAGGCAGCAGGGGTTACTGTGGTGCTTTGGACTGGAGCAGAGTTAACAGCTCATTAACACCAATTCATTACGGGCCATTTCTCCCTCCCTCACTGTGCTTTGCATTAAGACATAGCCAGCCGCCCTCTTTTACACACAATGTAAATCACTCAGGACAAACTCACAGGCACAGAGGGGGAGCCGGGCCAGCGAGCCTCCTGGTGAGAAATACTACCTGTGTGTTTGTTTTAAGTGCGAGTGTATGTGCACATGCAGGGGCGCTGCTAGAGATTCTGGGCTGCTAGAAAGAGCTGTGATTGACAGCAAAAAATTGATTTTGATGTCATGGAAAGGGACAATGGTTCCTACATACAAGATGTGGCTCCAAGACCTGACCAGTACATTACAACTGGAAAGGATAAGATATGTAATCAAAGACAATTTAGCACAGTACATTAAAACTTGGCAGCCCTTGGTTTCTTACCTGTCACAATGAAAGTTATAAAATACATATACGCACTGTATTACGATATCTCTTGAGCGAGTTAGATGAGTAGAAGTAGTAGATTGGGGAATGGGTAGAGTATGGTGGAATGGGACTCTCTTGTATGCACTCTTACATTATATTTTTTATTTTTATTTCTATCGTAATTTCTTTATTAATTATTCTTTAGTTTTGCACTGTGTGCTTTAATTCTATTTTTCCGTACTGAATATTTTATGTATACAGATTAATAGTTGTAACTTTACTTTTACTGTTCTAAAAAAAAGTGAGCAAGCTGCCCAGCGGACCTTAGCCTGACCTAACCTGGGTACCTGAGCCTGGGCCGACCTGTGTGCCAGATTCGCCGCTGACGTGCAGCCGCCTAGAGTCGCCGCTGACGTGTAGCCACCCGGATTTGCCGCTGACATGCAGCCGCCCGGATTCGCCGCTGACATGCAGCCGCCCGGATTCGCCACTGATGTGCAGCCGCCCGGATTCGGCGCTGATGTGCAGCCGCCCGGGTTTGCCGCTCGACCCCGGGCCGACGTGCGGCTCTCCTGATTCTGAGCTGACGTGCAGCTCTCCTGATTCTGAGCTGATGTGCAGCTCTCCTGCCTCTGGGCTGACGTACGGCTCCTTCCCAGCCTCCCGGCCTGCTAGCGGCCTCTCCCCTGACTCCCAGCTGGCTAGCAGCTCTGCAGAATCCCAGCTAGCTAGCAGCCCCCCTGACTCCAGGTTAGCTAACAGCCTCTCAGAGCCCCAGTTAGCTAGCAACCTCCCTGATTCCCCACCAGCTAGGAACCTCCCTGACTCCAGGCTAGCTAGCGGCCCCCCTGACTCCAGGCTAGCTAGCAGCCCCCTAGAGTCCCAGCTGTGTAGCAGCCCCTTAGAGTCCCGGCCGTGGCCCCCCAGAGTTCCCAGACTCCTGGCCTGCTAGCGGCCTTCCCCCAGACTCCCGGCCAGCTAGCATCTCCCCCGAGTCCAGGCCGGCTAGCATCTCCCTCGAGTCCAGGCTGGCTAGCATCTATCTCCCCCGAGTCCAGGCCGGTTAGCAGGCAGCTCCCCCGAGTCCAGGCCGGCTAGCTGGCAGCTCCCCCGAGTCCCAGCTAGCTGGCAGCTCCCCGGACTCCCAGCTAGCTAGCAGCTCTCCTGATTCCCAGCTAGCTGGTAGTCTCTCTAATGTCCCCGAGCTCTCTGGTGTCCCCGAGCTCTCTGGTGTCCCTAGTGTCCCTGAGCTCTCTAGTGTCCCCAAGCTGCCCAGTCTCCCCAAGCTGCCCAGCACCCCTGTGACTTTGCCGGTCTCCGGCTCCCATGAGACCGCCTCTGGGACTTCGCCGGCCTCTGGGACCGCCTCTGGGACTTTGCCGGCCTCTGGGACTTTGCCGGTCTCGCCCCAGAGACCGCCCCTAAGACTGTGTGCCTGTCTCCATCCCTGTCACTGTGCCTGTCTTTGTCCCTGTCACCGTGCCTGTCTCCATCCCTGTCACCGTGCTCGTCTCCGTCCCTGTCACCGTGCCCATCCTTGTCCCTGTCACGTGCCCGTCTCTGTCCCCTTCACTATCTGTGTCCCTATTGCTTTCCCTGCCCCTAAGTCCAAGTCCGTCCCGTCTGTGTCTGAGTCTGTCCTGTCTGAGTCTGTTCTGTCTGAGTCTGTCTGGGTCTGTTCTGTCTGAGTCTGAGTCTGTCCTGTCTGAGTCTGAGTCCGAGTCTGTTCTGTCCGCGTATGTTTTGCCCCAGTCCGAGTCTGTTCTGTCCGCGTACGTTTTGCCCCAGTCCGAGTCTGTTCTGTCCGCGTATGTTTTGCCCCAGTCCGTCCCATCCGAGCCTGCCCTGTCAAAGTCTGCACAGTTCCGTGTTCCCTCGGTCCACAGTCCCAAAGTTCCCTGTCCCTAGTGACCCTCTGTTGTCCCTGGGCCTCCCCGGTGCCCAGTGTCCTTTGTGCCCCCGGTGTTCTCGGTGTTCTCTGTTCCCTGTGCCCCAGGGCCCCTCTGTTCCCTGTGCCCCAGGGCACCTCTGTTCCCTGTGCCCCAGGGCTCTCTGTTCCCGGTGCCCCAGGGCATTCTGTTATGGTTTTAGTGTTTTGCTTTGCGTTTTGTTCAGTTTCTGTTACCTGTTGGTTCATTTCTGTTGTCTGTATCCGGTTTTGTAGATTTCTGTTTAGTTTTCTCCCTGTTTATTGTGTTTATCCCCTCTTGACTGTGTCCTGTGTCCTGTCACGTTTCTGTGTTTAGTTGTCCTCATGTTTTGTCTGTTTGTCCTGCTTCCTGTTTTATTTTGATAGTCTGGTCTTCTGTCTTGTCATGTCTAGCTTTGCTTTCTGTTCCCGCCTTTGTTGATTGTCCTGCCCCGCCCCTCACCTGTTTCTGATTTACCCATCACCTCATGTATTTAGCCTCTGTGTTCCCCTTGTCTTGTGTCAGATCATTTAGTGTCCATACCTGTTTAGTTTGTGGCCATGCCCTTGTGTTTCCTCCCTGTGCTTTGTGTCCGCTCCTGCGTCTGTATTGCTCCTGCCTATGTTTTTCCCGTCAGTTTATTTTTGTGAGTTTCCAGTCTTGTACTGCCGTTTTACGTGTATTAAATCCCTGAGTTCCACCATCTCCTGCCTGCCTGCCTCTCTCAGCATTTGGGTCCTCACTCTCCCGCCTCACACCACAACACCTTCACCAAAACAGTCTTTGTTGTAGGGCTATTTTTGGTCTGCTTAATGTGTGTCAGAACAAATTTGGCTCCCCATAAATTTTAAACAGGGATGCAGTGAAACCTATCCACTTCTGGTCGCACATCTTTGCAAAGTTAACCTTTGGCTGGCAAAATCTCATCTGACAAAGACTTGGTTAGTTTATCGTCCTGTTTTTTGACTGCAGAACTAATCATTTTAGAATTAAGAAATTACTTACTCATTTCAGTTTCAAGTTTTTGGATGGATAAGCAAAATGAGTCTGGTTGCATGTAGCAACAATCTTCTTCAGACAAATCTCTTTCATCAAATGTTGTGCCCTGACCACACCAAAAATAATATACATACCTATGGTTACAAGGTTATACACATTTTCATACTCCATATTTAGACTTGATATGTCTTCCATAATGCCCACACAGCCACTGAACATTATTCATGGAAGTGATTACCTGTCAAAACATTATTGGCAAATGCAATTAGTATATAAACTTAATTTCTAGGAGACAGGGTTCTCTATGAAGAAAGAATAAGGCAACATCTATAAATTATATTATATATTATCAATTCAATCACATATTGAAATTGTCAATATTTAGTTTTTCCTCTACTTACATTATTTCACACGTTCGAAAGCAGAATAATCAAGGCTATGTTTGTCATTGTCAAAAAAAATAAGAAAAAGTGATTTTAAAATATGTGAAAGCCCTTAAATAAAGATAATACAGACAATTCTGCACTTAACAAACATGATGTTGAGGGGATTTTTGACATAGCTGCAGAGTCTCTATAGACAAGTTCTAGTAAAGGATGAGTGATGGCCCTAAAACTCAGCTGCTGGAGGTGTGGAGAAGCACTGAAGGAATATATTTATGTATTTGTATGTCAGCAGCCTGGCCCTTGATATTTAGACCCTCTCAGCACCTTCATTTGTAACACAAGATAGGTCCATAGAGAAGGAGCAGAGAATGGAGTTCAAAGAGGTAAAGAGGAGTATCAGATGCAAAAATACATACACTAAGACTACCACCCCTTACCTTACTAGACCCATGATTTATGTGTTAAATAAAGAGCAAAACTCCTAATTTGTCAGTTCAAATGTTTGATTAATAAGATCTAGGTGCATTTAATTTGTATGGTTACAATAATTGCTGTGTGGGGCATGCGAGTAAAAGAGAGTTCAAAGGTCAGGCTTCATTGCCCCTAGAGAGAACAGCCACTTGCCAAATAACCACATGTGCACACTTCTTACCCACAATGCACACAGGGCTTTGTATTACTGTCATCAGTCCTAAATTTTAGGACATCTCCCAGTTACTACAATGGTAGCTGATGCCACTCTATCATCTGCTCCTGCTTCAAAAGATGTGCATTGTGGAGAGGGTGAAAAAGAAAGAGACACAATCCTCTTATTATCAATGAAATAAATAGCAGCATATGGACTTGCCGCTCACAATCCGTTCCCAGGCGCTTTATATTGGGCTTAGGGCGCAATTTCAGTGCAAAGCGTATTAAGAATTTAGTAGAAGAGTTGATGAGGTGAGGGATCGTTACTTCCTCAGGATTTTCTTTTGAAGGCTCTATTTCTCTGACCTCTAAAAATGGTAGAGAAGAAAAGCCATAAAACCTATTTTCCATTACGTCTCTTTAAAGTGGTGCCCGCAAGTGAAGGGATGGAGGGATGGAGAGAAAAAGAAAATGTGGCTTCTGGATACCGTTTACATCACTCACATGTCAATGCAAATAAGGTGACCTGGCTGCTCAGCACTGCGTTAGCCTCCCAAACACGGAGCAACAACAAAGTTCTTTGTATCTTAGATGGTCGGATGAATGTGTTTTTGCTCATATATCTCTTCTCCCTCTTAATTACAATATGTTGGTGCCATAATAGGATTGTCAACTACCAAGGAGTGACAGCTTAAAAGAAACGCTTTCCAGTTGAAATGTGCCTTTGAGGGCCGATTTTCCAGAGCTTTCTTGCTTCACTTTAAAGCTCCATCCAATTCAGCAGTCCTTTCAGTGTAGCTGGGATACAAATCCATGCCACTGCAGCTATCACAGGCCCAGAATGAGCATAAAAAGCTGCATTACATCTTGCTTCTTTTTTTTAAAGGTTCTTTTTGGCTTCTCATGTGCAGGGGCCCTCTATAGTACAAAGTGGCCCACTTTGGTCTGCCAAGTGTCTGTGTTACTGGGATCTGTCATAGGGAAGTCAAAGAATTACTATAAAGACAATGCTAACGGCCACCATTTCATCGTAGCTCAGGCTCTCTACCTTATTTCAGAAACGCCATTGTCATTCTGCTGCCTGCCAAAATGCATACCCCAGGCCAGCTACCAATCAGCCATTTGCAGGGGTGTTTTTTTTTAGTTCTTTCAACGTTCTTTACTGTTACTCCATCTCTCCCTCCTATTTATTTTCCTGTTGCAGGTGACAGTTTGACAGATTCCAGGAGTGCTGGTGTTTCAGCCAGTGTGTCTTGGAGGCAGTGGCAGCGGATGTAAATGTTAGCCATCCCCAGCCAAAGCCTAATGCTGTGCCTTGAATCCCTTTGTGGGTGATTTTAAGGCAGGCTCATGCCATACTGCACATCTGCCCTCCTAGAGCCTCTCCACAAAAGGGACACATTTTGCAACCCTCCCCTCAGGTGTTTCTACACTTTTGTTAAAGAAAAGGAGGGAAAAAAACAATTTAGTGCCGTCTTAAGCAAATCTGCTGATGGTTTTCACTGGTTTAGATATACACTGGGTCAAAGCAGAGACAGATGTAGAGAGAAGAGGTAATAGGGCATACTAAAGATGCCCTATTCTTTCCGGGTGCCGACCACACAAGTACACACAAGTGTGGAGGATATCTCATCAAATTGTTATTCTTTTTCAAATCTGTAACTCTACTGCAACATCAGAAGACACTTAGCTAGACGAAAGAAGATGCATTAGTGCGTTTAGAGGACACCTTCCATTGTTGCTTTATTTAATTTGACCCAGGCAAACTCCGGAAGGTTCAACAGCAAACTCAACCACCCCAGTACTCATTTTACCACATACACTCACTACAATAACAACGAAACAAATGCTTTCTATTTGGAATGTTTTCTTAAAATCAAAAGCCATAAACGTTATGAAACATAGTTTAACCTACCATTGAAAAACAAGAGAAGGTTATTAGCGTGGAATACTGTTTGAGAGACTTTCAAATCCTGGCAAAAATCTAATTCAGGAAGAAAACAGTGCTGTGGGCATAATCTATAAGATGCACACTGAAACAAAACCCATATGACATATGTTTCAGGTTATGACTTTTTACCTAGTGCCTGCACAAACACAAAGAGGATTTGGGGAGAGAAAGTTCCCAGCACCTCATTCACCTCTCCTCACCTCTCGCTCCCCTCCCTCTTCCCTGTCCACAGGTCTGATAAAACAAGGAGGCCCAGTGGCTGCACTGTGCTCCCCAACGAGCCAGACCTGGGAATGAGAGGGGAACTCGTAAAAGATAATCACGCTTTATGAGGGCCCCTCAAGAGGTCTGCTGAGGGAAAGGCCATTTTTGTCTTGCAGTTTTGCTCAAGTCTAATGGGAAGCAGAAGAGTAGAGCGCTCAGGCTACCGGAGATCACAGTCTAGTTTTTGTCACGCTTGTTGAGTTTATATAATCAGGTTGTTTATTGAACGAATGTTTCTTGGAATGCTATTCATATGTCAAGAGATAAAAGTAGTTTTTATATAACAATATTTATTTCAACCAAAACTAGATATCATAAAAAGTCATGTCACTGGTTTACCTGACTTTGCTGTTGAAATGTACAACACAGAGTAAACATTAGTCCTTTAAAATAATAAAATCAAACAAAATAAACAGAAATTAAATAAATCTTTCTTCATAGCTAATTTTACAGTTCATCATGTAAAAATCAAATCACATAGCAGAAATTTTCCGTCTACTTTTTGGTGCAGTTGACATATTTCAAACTTCAGAAACTCTCACCAAGTCTGAAAAAAGCAAAACTGGATTTAAAATGGACAAAACTTTCATTTGAACCAAAAATACTATTAGCAGCACATAACTTCTATCAATCCAAGCGGCACCATTTGCATCTGAAATGGACTTTATACACGCCCAATCAAGAACGATAAAGAGAGACAAAGGATAAAAGAGACAGGAGGGCAAAAATGAAAGGCAAGACGCTGAAAGAAAAGACAAGCAAACAGAGAGTTAGAAGGGAGAAGTACGTGAGGGAGCAGCAAACAAAGAGAGCAGCCCAAAAGAGAGAGAGAGAGAGAGAGAGAGAGAGAGAGAGAGAGAGAGAGAGAGAAAAAATCGACTGTGTGGGTGAGTTAGTGGTGGTGAAGAGGAGCCAAACCCTGCGGCCCTCACCTCAGCCACATCTTCATAAGCTGCAGCGCCTCCCTCTTCCCAGTCCAGCCGCTGGCCCTGCAATAAATACATTTTCAATTACAAGCACTAGGGAACAAAAAGGAAGAGGAGGAGGAGGAGACAAAGGAGGAGAGAGTAGGACCCCCAAGGAGTCTGAGTGGATCCCCTGGATGAAACCACGAGCCACGAGGCTCAGATGTGCTGCAGCGGTGGGCCCCATCATCGGGCCCCTGCACACGCATGCAGTCTAATCACTGGCTGGCCCTTTGTCAGCCATTTAACGGAGCCAGGGTCTGAGTCCAGCAGTGCACCAGCCAGCACTTTGATGGAACACCTGCAGTGAAACGAGATCTTTACTGGACACGGTGCAACCTGAACCCCACAGATGGAGGGTTGTGGGACCCGCCACGGGGTCGGGGGCATGAGTATGTGGTTGGACTCCAGACATACCACCATCAATGCTTTTGAAGATTATTATAGGTTACTGTTGTCAAGGCCAATATAGGGTTTACGTCAGTGCCACTGGATGTTATGGTGATATTAGAGTGCACTGAAACCTCTGACACTCACACTGATATGCCCCGGCCTGAGAATATTGAATATCTAAAGCCTTAAAAAGCCTGCTTTTCGCAATACAGTCTGGACTGACTACTGACACAGGTGCCTAAACAAAATCGCTGTGTGCATTAGTTTATCAACTTTCCGCTAAGTAAGCAAAATCTTAATTCATTTTGTCTTTGTGTAGTGTTTGTCCATTCCCCATTTATGCACTAAATTCACTTATTGTCTAATCTTGATGTTGTAAACTGCAAACTGTTAAATTTGAATCATTTGATACAAATTATAGCATTTCATGTCATTTGATCCAAATATGAACTGGTCTTACTGGGTAGAAAAACAAGACATCAGCTAACACAAAACAGCTTTGCTTATTAAGTACTTGATGACACAGCAAAGATGTGAGATAGCTCTAACTGCTGGCAGTTCATACCTGGAGGCAAAAACAACAGAATATGTTCAGCCACATAGAGTGTACCCCTATATGTGGAATATACAGTACAAGGTCTACAAACGCCTACTGAACTGTTTGCTTTTGAACGACTTTGTACACAAAAATAATTGGAATGAAGTTCCATTAGACCAAGTTCAAAACGGTGACACACTGCATCTTGCATCACACACATAAAAATAAATTTCACAGATACTCTTTGCTACAATCACAAATGCAATCACAATACAAGATTAGAAAATAATGTATCAGCAGGTACGTGACATTGTGAGTTTTTACAGTTGAAACCTCAGTAGTTCTGGACACATTTTCATAAAACCTGCTACACCAGCTTCATGATCGGCATTTAAAGTGTTTTCTTTTCTTCCTTGTGTTCGTCACTCATCGGCTATTGTGAGTCTATTGACCATCATGCTTATATCGGACAGATTTGAAATAAATACAGCAGCCCTGACAGAGACAGCAAGAAGCTTGTTGAGGGTCCCTATTTTATCTGCATTAGATGCCAAACATCTGTAACAACTAACACCCCAAATAAGAATCCTTGCATAAAGGCAAATTGGGGATACATTGATTCAAACTTCTTGTGATATTTGTCTTTAATTGAAACATAAAGTAAGCAACTAAACGAAGGGGCTAGCTTAAATATTTCACATGAAACACAATCACTGGTGTGCCATCTTTATACAATGCATTCCAACACACTCCATGGGAATGTCGGGTATCCCTAATGCGACACAATACACCAGTTGGCAGGCATTAAAGCCACCAAATATGTTGCAAAGAAGTCAGTGATGAATTTGTCGGCAGGTTTGTTTTCGGCAGCACAAAACAGAGGGCTGCCTCAGCTACACGGACTGTCACTGTGCACCGCCCAGGGTCACCGTCTCTGTTCTGAGCACCGTGACCGCTGCGGTAATTACCTAAATTGGTGAAGAAGAAAAAAAAGCTTCAGCATTCCAGGAGTGTCACAGGGGCTGGGTTTGTGTGGGCAGAATGTGAGCTGGATTCTCTGATTCCAGGGTGGATGTGAAGGGATTTAAGCACTCAGGGATTTTCCCCTCTCCTTATACTCTCCTGTCACCGTCCCACCCAGCACCCCACCCACCCCTTGATCTGCCCCTGTTTTCCAACAGGGGAAGAGAAAGAAGGTGGGAGGGGAGCAACGCACTGGAGGTCAAGAGAAGTATGTGGTCAGGCATCCCTGGTCAGAATAGGTCAGTGGGTTGGGTGACCTCGAGGTCAGTGGATGTTGTCATAGCTGCTGATACTGTAACAAGAGAATGAGGTGTCTGGGGTCAGATCAACTTATTAACTAGCTATTAAATAATTGGTATTTGAAAATTTAATTTGCTTACAGCTGCCTCTGATTCAGTGCTTGGCCCCAGAGCTGGTTTCACCTTATCCTTTCCTTTCTCCTGGCAGTAGCAGTAGCAGCAGCCAAGCATGCTCCCCAGAGACGACCGGCTAGCTAGCGTCATCACAGCTAACGAGGACCACGCTTTTGCTGTTTCCACCAAGCCTGCCAACAGTTCCCAGACAGGGCCCCATTTCACGGCTGCCTGCACAAGGTGTGGGACCAAATACGGGGGCCCACGGTTGGTTGGGGACTGTGGAAGAGAAACAATGTGTTTGGTTTTGTGTGCATGTAACATGCATGTGTGTGTGTGCAAAAGTGTTCTGACTTATTAGACTGCTGTAGCTATAGTTTTGGTGCGTATGAGAGGTAGTTGTATGGCTCATAGTGGAATTTCCATTTCATTTCCCTTTTATCCAATCAGCCAGCCTCGGGGCCCCCAGCCTAGTCAGGCAGGGGGTTGTGGGAAACGCGGTCTGACTGCGGGAGTTGATGTGATTTAGGCCTTGCTTGAAGGGAACACATGGCTATTTTGACAGACACTGGCCTCCTGCTCAGACTGAGGTCTGCAATTACACAGGACATAAACACGGTGCGCTGAGGGCAGGCTGGAGCTCCGAGGTCCCCTGGGAACGGAAAACACTGTACAGCTTTGCGGAGGCAGCAGAGGCCTTGGCAGGCGCCCATAGACGGCCATCGCGTGACTGTGGGAGAGGGATGACTTGTGTGTAACGCCCGGGAACAACTCTGGGAGAGATTAGCTGTCTGAGAAACATCTAGAGAAACAAAAAAATACATAAAAGGGATGTCTTGTGCAGTAATATAGGACATTGGTGTTTTTCGATCATGCACAACAAAACAAAACATGCAAGAATGAAATCCCC
Organism: Perca flavescens; assembly: GCF_004354835.1. Lineage (NCBI taxonomy): Eukaryota > Metazoa > Chordata > Actinopteri > Perciformes > Percidae > Perca > Perca flavescens. The sequence goes on along the minus strand of NC_041339.1, from coordinate 21,619,725 downwards.
CTTTAAATACCATGAATATAGTGCCACTCGGCCAGCCATGCCAAAACACTTATTTATGAACTTCAATATTCATTGGAAAATAATCTCAAAATGAAATAGCACAACGTGGGGTCAACATACATAAAACACAGCGCTTTCAAGCCGGAGTTCACGAACAAAATACTTTCACCCAGGAAACGCTTGTTCGTTCCTTGGGAGTGATTTAATCCAAACCGCCATCTTTTTCCTTTTGGTGCCTAAACTTAACTCATTTTTTCTGGCTTAACTCAACTACCATGGCCCATGAAAGTGCCTGTAGCCGGCTCGCAGTCACCTGTTGGCGGCTAAACAACTGCCACTGGCAACCGCCGTCCCGGGGCTCTGTAGCAGCTAAATACAACCAGCAACTGCCGCTCGGATTTCTATCGTAATATAGACTGTTCACGTTACAGCGCTTTACTTAGTTTAAAATAATTCTATTTTAGGTATATAATGGTCTATTGGTAAAGTAGATGATCACTTTGAAGATAAATACCGGGGATAAAAAATAATTCAGCATAGGCAGGGATATGTAGACCAGAAAGGGGGAAATCCCACGCATGCAAACATATAGACACAAATAATAATCTTGATGTCACATGCAGATGATTCCCACACACGTTCTCTTTCATCTCAAACAGGCCACATACACTGTTGACCAACACAACTTTCTCTTTTGCTCTCCCAGCAGACCATATCAGGCCTCACCTTTCTCCCTGTAAAACAGCTTAAAGCCTTCTTTTCTCAAGCTGCATGCTGGTTCCTTCACCTCCTCCTCCCCCGGGGGTGAAGGGGGGGAGTGCACCAGGGTCAGTGTTCGGAGAGGAAGCACCACTGGGCCTAAAACAATTACCCATTTAAGTATTCTAAATCAACTTGCATTGCGGAAACAATGCGACGGCTGCCACTGTTATTTACTGTTATGAAGTGGGCCCCATTGTGAGCAAGTGCTCTTTGGGGACCTCTCATTGAGCCAGGCTGAATGCAACAAGCCCTGAATGGATGTCAGGCTACATAAAGGTTTTTGAGCAACAGTGAAAGTGTTGCCTGGTGGATAAAAAGAGTGGCGGTGAGATCATATTTACCCACTATTCAGCCAGCTTTATGTACGCCCATCGGCCACATCCTATTCGGATAAATCAGGGACAGAGGGAGCGGCCGGCAGACTAGAGTTTATTTTCCACAGTCAATTCAGACCGGGACCTGACACAAGCATGGGAAAGCAAATAACCCGGATTAGGCTTCTTCAAAGGCCTGGCCTTGTGAAAGATGGGAGCAGGAGAAGCAGACAAAGGTAGGAGTTAGTGGTGTACACACACACACACACACACACACACACACACACACACACAGAAAGTTGAGATGGTGTATCCTGAGGTGTGGGTTTTCTGTTGTTTTTGAGTTTTTCTAAGATGGAGGATCAGGCACATGATGAAGAAGATAGCTGGGTGTGTGTGAGGGTTTGGGTGGGGTGGGGGGAGCAAGATAGGGGTAGTGTGAGGCTTGCATGTTGTGGCATCTACACAGCAGGATCAGACTTCACCTCAATGCTTGGTGTGTGAATGTGATGCTCAGCCAAGCCAAGCCAAGCCAGGCTTGCCAGACTACCACTGCCAGGGTGTGTGTACACGTGCATTTGTGTGTGGAAACTTCTCATCCCATCTTTGAGTGCAACTAAAGTTCAACCGAGGATGTCTGTGTTTCATTAAAACCATAAGTGTATCTCAGCTTGCAGACAAACACGGATCATTATGGAGCTAGTTTCCCCCAAAACGTGAGGGAATTTGACTGCTGCAGCTTTGAGGAGCTCAATGAGACTCTCCACAGCAATTTATAACATACACACGGTTTAGCAGCACACGCCATACATTACTCCACCAAACCACAACAATATTAATGGTGCAGCAGGCTAATTTCTCAGTGATGGGGTAGTTAAGATTGTCAGTGCTCCACTGACATGAAATCATGTTACACACATGTGCTACATACCTCTGTACACAGTCTTTAGTGCTGACATGACTCAAAGACAAACCTATTCAACAGCAGGAATGTTCACAGTTTGTGTATGAGATGAGATGGGAGGTTCAGAGTTATTTCCTCCCCTCTCCATGCTTCAGTCCATTTCTCCTTCCCTCACTTCCTATCTTTTTTCTTTGGCTTCTTTTATTGCCTTTATTGATAATACAGATTATGTCAGGAAAGTGGGAGAGAGAGGGGGATGACATGCAGCAAAGGGCCGCAGGTCAGAACCGAACCTGCAGCTGCTGCGACGAGGACTGAGTACATGGGGCACACACACAACCAGGTGAGCTAACCAGGCTTCCTATCTTTTCATATCAAAATGCTCACCCTTTTTTTCCCAAAGGTCACGGTAGCCTCCCAAATGTACAAACACACACACACACACACACACACACACACACACACACACACACACACACACACACACACACACACACACACACACAGAGGCATGCAGAAGGCATAAACACACACACACACACACACACACACACACACACACACACACATGCAGGCACACAGCACTCTCCCTCAGGCGGTCTGGCTGTAAGATGATACCTCGTCTCGGAGCATTTCGCACATGCCTTCCCGGACAGTTCCCACACTCCCGGCCGCCTCAGCCTGTCTGACCTTTGCCAAGCCCGCCACCCTCCCCACTGCCCCACCGAGCCTCCTTCCTCCTTCCCCATCCCTCCCTCCTCCCTCCCTCCTCCTCATCTTCTCCCAGGGCCTGCGGTTTGGACAGCTGCGGCCAAGCTGGCTGCTGGGCTTGTGGAAAACATCCGCCACACATGGAGGACTGCACTGATCCTTCTTGGCCTCTGCTGGCTGGGTGACTGGCTGGGTGACTGGTCGCCTGTTTCCCAATCCCACAAACACATTATTTGAACTATCCACCACTACTTACGTCCCTACACCCCATCCATATCCAAGACATCGCCCACCGAAAATAATAACTTGAGAGCAGCAGGAAAGCTGTGGCGACAGTAAAAAACGTAATGTGACTTAAAGTCGCTTTGTTGGCGCTGTTACATGTGTTGCCCCTCATGTCACCAGGACAGTATCCTTAAATTAACCTTTATTCATACAGTGAAAGATGTCAGATCACATTCATACTTTCCCAGACATTTGCATTCACAGTATTTTTCTTAACGTTAAGTAGGCCTATATTAAGTATAAAACATCTGTTTTCTGACATCTGACATGATTTTGACTTGTTTCAAAAGCAAAGTACTACCTTAAGGAGTTGTTTTATAATTAATTAATCATTCTTTTAATTTAATAAATTGTAGCAAACTCATGAAAACTTAATCTATATTGGACAATACCTTGCTCTCACACCTACTGAGAAACTTGTTTAAAATAAAATTAGTTCTCTAGACTGGTTACAAGACTAAAAGTCTTGTTAAAATTAATATTTTTTGCAGTGCAGGCCTAATCCCCTGCAGCATGGCTCCAATTTAAGGCCTCCCCACCGACATAGTGTGGTACATAAACAGGCCCTGGTTACACTCACAGCCTCCACACATGAGACTGATTTTGTTTTAGATCTGGACTCTGGCCACTGCTTGGAGCTTTTTTCCTTTTTATGCATGCACCGGATTTACACACACACACACGCACGCACGCACGCACGCACGCACGCACGCACGCACGCACGCACGCACACACACACACACACACACACACACACACACACACACACACACACACACTTCTGCTTACTGTAGTACATGCACGGGTGGTAGACTAAATCACACTGAGGAAATGTACAGTATAGTGATGGAGCTCTGGACAGGCTTACTCACAGACTGTATCTGCATTGGCAGATGCACACACACGCACAAACACACACACACAAGCACACATGCATGCGCACACACACACACACACACACACACACACACACACACACACACACACACACACACACACACACACACACACACATACACATACACACAGACACAATCTGTTTTCTGCTCTAACTCCCTCTCTGATTGTGTTGCTGGCGACATTCTCTTTGTTGCACATACAAACAAGTCTTTCCTCCAGTTTCCTCACCTTCCCTTCTTCTCACAGGGATGAAAAATGAAGTGTGATGAATAGAGGGAATGTTGTAAGATGGAGGATTACACCCCTGGCTGGAATTTTGAAGGGAGTAGCTTTACTGTAAAGACATAAAAATACAATCTTGATGGTGTTGCAGACACCTTGCATCACGTTTCCTCTGTTTGAGACAGGATTATGGTAAAGAACCAGAGTCTTGGCAGGGCGCTTGCAGCCTGACCTGAGAATCAGAGGATTCCTCTGTGTTGGTGGTTAAAATCATCTCTTAAACAAACACATGCTAGTTTAACTGGTGCTAGTCTATCCACTCAGTTTCACACACCAAACAGAGGAGAGCAGGAAGAATTTTAGGTAATTAGATAGTATTATTTTTAATCAGTTATCAGTTTGTGTATAAGCATGTGATGCTTCTGAGAGGTTGGATAAATGTAAATGCTTTAAGATCTTGGGGGGGGGGAGTCTAAATATTCTCACCATCCCATACAGCAAAAACTGACCATAAAATATTGAAACATGCCATGTTGAGGAAAGCAAAGGAGAAGACAACAAAGACAATAAAACCATGCTGGAAAATGCCTCTGCACGTCCAAACTAATGAACTAAAAGCTATTTTTTTAACGACTTAATGTCTGTTAAGGTTGAATGCCAGCTAGAGGCATTTGTCTTGACTAATGTGAGATTTCAATGCAACATGACACGACACAGGGCAACTAGCAGAGCTCCACAGAGGTGAAATATTATGTCCTGAACTGTGGGCGCATATGAGAAACTATAATAGATATCATGAAAAAACCATGAAACACGTGAAAATTACAACAGATAGAGATATGACAGATATATTTAGTATGTTGGGGCTGCAAATCCTTCTAACTGGCTTTTAAATAAATACAAACCATCTTTGTAGTGCATGTAATTCTGAATATATTTATATAATATATAATTTTGTCGGAATCCTTTAAATAAACCTCTTGGAGTGTAAAAAAAGAGGAAATAATTGGTATTTAACCATGGTATCCCTCTGTATTTTTGGAAAATTAAATTCACGAGCTATCATTATGAATGGCATGATGTGGCAATAAAATTTAGGGGGAAATTGAAGACTTTTTTCATTTCAGTTGTGAAAACAAATTTAAATCACTATGTTCAAACATGGGATTGGGGGTCTGGGGGCATTGACAGCAATAAAAAAAAACAACACTGCACACCCACGTTTAGACTGCATCCCCACACACACGCACGCACGCACACACACACACACACACACACACACACACACACACACACACTCTCTGCCCATCCTTTTGCCCTCCTCCTCCTCCTCCTCCTCCTCCTCACTACTTCCATCCATCCACCCGTCTCCCACGAGGAGCTCTTGCTCCAAGGCTGCGGTGCAAGCGCTCATAAAAAAAGAAAAGAGAATTGCTCGCCCTGATGATGGAAAAAACCTACACCAAAAAAAAAAAAAAAAAAAAAAAAAAAAAAGCGAGAGAGAAGAAATGTAGTAGGAAAAAACAGTGTTAAGTTGAAAAGCGAGCATTTTCTCTCGCTCTGAGCTCTTGGTCCAGGCTCAGAGCATCCCTGGATGCCAGAGTCTTTCATCATTTGGCAGCCTGGCTCTGCAGTTCAGTTTTACCTCCTGGCTGGAGGCAGAGAAGCACCACTCGCTCTCTACACAGAAAGCAAGAAAGGAAAAGAGAGGGAGATAGAGACAAACAGAGAGAGAGAGAGAGAGAGAGAGAGAGAGAGAGAGAGAGAGAGAGAGAGAGAGAAAAGCATATTTCATGCAAAAACAACCTCTGGAGTCATCTATGGCCAAGCATGGGCCTTGGTCTTTTTATTCTGTGCTCTTCCCTCTTCCCTCTGCTCCTCCATCTCTCTCCTCTGTTTGCTTCATGTTACTGATGTGTTTCGCTCCAGAAGTAAAATGCTTGTCATTATATAATCTGCAGCAGCGAATAGCTCCCAGTGATGGAGATGTTGAAAGCAAAGAGGGGGAGATGTGTGCTAGCGAGGCAGAACAGAGTGACCTCTGATGTCCTACTCTCCTTTTTGGATAAAGGCAGAGTCTTGCTGGTATTATCGCTGAAATATACCAAAAACAGCCGTTTTGTTCTCGGCCTGAAGACTGCGTCGCCTTTGTAGGCGTTTTCAAAGCACACCTGCCACCCTGTTTTGCCCGTTCTCTTCATGAGGCTCTCTGAAACCAAAACTCAACACCGATACTCCAGGCTGTTTTATCCCTCCTTACTTTAGTACTTCTGTATTTTTTCTCTTAAGTTACAATACCCTCAAACTCTGCTCAAACCACTTGAGGTATGACAACAGATTTATAGCAAGCAAACACAGGTCCTATTAATACTTTATTTTAGTACAATGATTGAGAAGTAAATAAAACAAATACTTAATTATACAATTGCACACACAGGAGGGGAACCATGCACAGGGAAATAAGATCACAACCTCCCGCCAAGCAAGTAAACTGCACCAACAGCGCTGAACAGTCTTATATGCTCTCCACTGCTGAGAGTGAACACAGGTTCCCACAGGGCTTTATAAAGCACCCCTACCACATTCTTTCAACATGGATATGCCACCATGAACAAGACACTTGGGCATGTCAGGTCAGGCTGAGAGGAAGAATGATGTGTCTCATCATTAGGGCCGATGGCCTTCCCCTGCAACGAAATGTATGTTCCTACTGTGGTGGCCCAGCGGGACATCACTGGCACCCTGCTAAGAGTTGTGGGAGCTAAGGCATCTGGTGCAACTCACACTCATGGAGACAAATAGGGAAACAAATAGGAAAACACACAGATACCAACGTGCGCGCACGCACACATATATAAATTCTAAAGTATGTGTGCAGAGATGTTTATTTTAAAACGCACACACATGTGCAGACACACAAAAGCCTGGTGCAAAATGGGTGCAATCTGGCCCCCGGGGAGCCTGCCCGCCGCCCATGGCCCCTGCTGAGCTTTCCCAGTGGGAGCTCCAGGGCTAGCTGCTAGCTGCACAGCGGGGTGTCTGGGAGATGTGGTCCTGGAGACTATAAGGCTAGAAGTGGTGTGTCGACCATGAAGGCCTTGTCCCTCAGACAGGCCGCAAACACAGAACATTTCTCAGGCCCAAGCATATGCTCTTAGACAAGGACGATTGTGTTGATTCCTTTGCAATCGCTGTTCCCATGGCCTTAACCTGAAGGGTCCTGAGAAATTATTTCAAAGTGCTTAATCATCGTTTGCATTGTTAAAGGCCCAAGAAAAAAATTAACGAATATAATTTTTATGTGTCTGCTGCTGGACAGATGTGTCATCTCTGATGAGAGTTTAGATAATGAGCTTGAATTCACAGTGACATACAGTACAGGCCAAAGGTTTGGACACACCTTCTCCATCACTCTCCTTCTTGGTCAAATAGCCCTTACACAGCCTGGAGGTGTGTTTGGGGTCATTGTCCTGTTGAAAAATAAATGATGGTCCAACTAAACGCAAACCGGATGGGATGGCATGTCACTGCAGGATGCTGTGATAGCTATGCTGGTTGCAGTATGCCTTCAATTTTGAATAAATCCCCAACAGTGTCACCAGCAAAGCACCCTCACACCATCACACCTCCTCCTCCATGCTTCACGGTGGGAACCAGGCATGTAGAATCCATCCGTTCACCTTTTCTGCGTTGCACAAAGACACAGATCTCAAATTTGGACTCATCAGACCAAAGCACAGATTTCCACTGGTCTAATGTCCATTCCTTGTGTTTCTTGGCCCAAACAAATCTCTTCTGCTTGTTGCCTCTCCTTAGCAGTGGTTTCCTAGCAGCTATTTGACCATGAAGGCCTGATTTGCGCAGTCTCCTCTTAACAGTTGTTCTAGAGATGTGTCTGCTGCTAGAACTCTGTGTGGCATTCATCTGGTCTCTAATCTGAGCTGCTGTTAACTTGCGATTTCTGAGGCTGGTGACTCGGATGAACTTATCCTCAGCAGCAGAGGTGACTCTTGGTCTTCCTTTCCTGGGGCAGTCCTCATGTGAGCCAGTTTCGTTGTAGCGCTTGATGGTTTTTGTGACTGTACTTGGGGACACATTCAAAGTTTTCGCAATTTTTCGGACTGACTGATCTTCATTTGTTAAAGTAATGATGGCCACTTGTTTCTCTTTACTTAGCTGATTGGTTCTTGCCATAATATGAATTCTAACAGTTGTCCAATAGGGCTGTCGGCTGTGTATCAACCTGACTTCTGCACAACACAACTGATGGTCCCAACCCCATTAATAAGGGAAAACATTCCACTAATTAACCCTGACCAGGCACACCTGTGAAGTGAAAACCATTTCAGGTGACTACCTCATGAAGCTCATTGAGAGAACACCAAGGGTTTGCAGCGCTATAAAAAAAGCAAAGGGTGACTACTTTGAGGAATCTAAAATATAAGACATGTTTTCAGTTATTTCACACTTTTTTGTTAAGTACATAATTCCATATGTGTTCATTCATAGTTTTGATGCCTTCAGTGAGAATCTACAATGTAAATAGTCATGAAAATAAAGAAACACATTGAATGAGAAGGTGTGTCCAAACTTTTGGCCTGTACTGTATATATACTGTATATTTTATATATATATATATATATATATATATATATATATATATATATATATATATAGACTAGGGTCAACCTAATTTGAACTGTTTTACATTTTGACAGTTTTGGCAACTAAGAATATTATAATCTTCACAATCAATGAGAGCAGCCAATTAAAGGTGTTTCTTAAAGCTTCAAAGAGAATATATTAGCAGTTAGAGTTAGATAGACACATGACATTTATTTAGATTTTTTGTATGCAAAGAAAACTAATAATATCTGCCTGCGATCATATTTGGCCATTACAAGTAAACTTACCTTTATACATAAGTTTTGTCTCTTTGATGTAAATACTTAAAGGTGATCATTCACAGTTTTGAACAAAGCAAATGCTTCAGTAGGTTTTAGTCATTTTCCAAAAAACCTGAGTTCCCACCTCTGTAGCAGTTGCCTGGAGCAGCTGTTTAAGATGTGACCAGAAGATTGTTAGTTTCTATCTCTGGACTGTTTATGAAAAAGATGAGTGATTAAAGAAAACTCTTCTGTTTCTTATTAACTACCATCAGGATTTCCTTGGGAGCTTTACGCCCAGTTGCTGCTGAGTTACTACAAATAGTGGACAGTTGTTTTACTGGGCAGCATCCACATGTGAATGTGTATAAAACAGCAACTTTATGTGTTAAATCAAACTTCCTGTAATATATAAAGACTAGTTTATGGGACATTTTAGCTCACTGCAAGTGTTTTTGGCAGCTTAATTTATTTTGTTTGGTCTGAACATGGAGATGTTTATCTGTGAAGCTTGTTAGAAGAAACTGAACTAATAAAACTTTTTGAGTTGTTATGTCAGCCATTAAGTCAAATGGAACACAGTTCTGAATCAAACACAAATTGTGGTTTTACATTATTTTCTGTCTGAGATGATGACAATGAGCTGTAGCAGCACAATCAAATTATCTGGAAGCCAGTCTTTGAAAAATATCATGTTCAGCTTATCTCAAGGCAGGTTTGGCCTGATGAAAATCAAAGATCAGTCTATTTATGTCACATCATTGTGATTAATAGATGGATCTGAAGAAGAGCAGGATGCTCGTAAAATCACTTTTATGGTAAAGTAAATATTAAATATGCAAATAAATATGTCATGGGAGCATTATCTAGTTTGCTCTACTATATTTCTTAAGGCTAATTAAGGGTTCTGCGGAGGCTCCACTCAGAGCTTTCGCCGTAGCCTACGTAAGTAGCCTGAAGTTTATACTTTTGCGTTGGTGTGTGCGTCAATCTCTTTAAGAGAATAGCAGGGCTGGCATGTGTGTGTGGGTAGGAGGTGTGTGGTAGAGCGAGTGAGAGAGTAATGGTGATTCGCTTCAGAACAAAGACTCTAGCGAGCCATAGTGGGAGAAACAAAGTGCCTCCCCTGTGCTTTCTGACCACGGTCGGAAATCTGAAAGTTAACCCTCTGCTTGATTTCATGTTTTTTATGGAGAAGGAGAACCAGGGGTTAGTGAGTAGGGGGAAATGCAACACTACCAAGCCACGGCCGTGCAATGTGTAGTTAAATTTTTTGAGTGGTGCACGTCAGGCTACGGTGTAGGGTCCGATATAGGGTCGGTATCTCCACGTACCTACGTACGTACCCACAGCGTTGATTTAACTCAGAAGCATAAATCAGCCTTTAGTCATCAATGGGGTTACCTCTGGAGAGAGGAACCAGAAATTGACTGGAATTTTGACAAAGGTAGAAAGAAGCAGAAAAGTTTTTTAGTGCACTAAAAGAGTTTTAATCCCACAAACTTTGCTAAACTTCTTCAACGTCCACCAACAAGCAGAAGCTGATAAGTTTGTGATCGACCACATACTATTACTGATGTCTGTTTACCTCTGGGGTCCTTGTTGCCTGTGTCACATCACCAGAGAGGTTTGGCTTGTGATTGATGATCCATCTCATCATGGCCACAGCTACCTGCCACAGCTCAGGGAGGACAAAACCTTTGGGCCGGGCCAGAACTAACTTAATTCTTGTCATCCGCCCCTTTGCAAGGTCTGGGAAAAATGGCCTGGACTGAGGAGTTTGGGAGATGAGAGAAGTGGGACTTGAATGGAGTCAAAATGAGAAAAGGACTGAAAGGAAATGGGAAATCTGTCAATGGGAAGGGGGCAGGAGAGGCTGAATGCACCATTCCGTGCTCTACAGTGTTGATATTTCCCTCAATGGTCTCTTCTAAAGTGAGCGTTTTAAGCCACCCCGACACACTAAATTTGCCCTTTGTGCACGGAGAGGCCCCTAGCTGTCGTGATGCAAGGTGAGGAGGCATTGGAGGCAGATGGAACCTGCTTGTCACCTCAATGGTCTCTATTCTCCCCCCTGTATGCTCTCCCTGGCCTGCCCCGCCCATCGGCACCATTCACCCAACGCTCCAGTGGGAACGTTCAGGGACCCCGCACTTTAGGACGGCCCTGTATAATGAGCCCCTCTGGATGGCTTGAATGTGGTGCCATTGTTCTTTCCGGGGCCATTAAACCACCTCCTGGGCAAACAAGAGCGTCCCTCTTCCTTTATGGAGCCCAAGAAGGCAACAAAGAGAGGAGTCATTGAGACACAGAGGGGCCGCCCTTTGTTTGGTGTCCTTTTTGCTGCTCCTCAATGCCTGGGCTGGGAAGGGGAGGCTCCTGTTGGTCTTTAGCGCTCCACATATCGTCACAATCCCTTGTTTGGTCAAAGTGGAGATGTGAACTTAATTGACTTGAGTGGCCCTAGTGCACCGTGTAGCAAATAACCTGGAGGAGATACAGAGAAGGTATTGTGAATCTGAAAGTGTTTTTGGCTGTCCTAACTGTGGTGAAAACCTGTGACAAAAGTTTTACGACCCCTACAATCCCAGCTAATGAAACCCTGGAGAATTTTATACCATGTGAAATGTAGCTGAACTGTAGGTGATAACAGCATTGTAGAGAGATGACATGCTGAACAAGATCACAAGACTCATGTGCGGTGATCTGCTATTATTAATAATAGAGTGTTTGAATGATTTTCATATGTAATTACTGTGCATTCCTTCTACAGCGAGGTCAACGAGAAACTGTGCATCCTTTTACATACCAGTGGTAATGAAATCACTGAGGCCTACCTCACATGACAGACAATTACAACTGTAACCACTTACATTATACTGTAGACCTAAATAGAAAGTTTATTGAACGACTGGCTGCTTCTGCTGAGGATTTTTCAATGAAGGACACAGTGAGAGACACCTACAATGTTTCAGATGACTTCCCTGAGTGAAAGTTCTTTGGATGTCCTGAGGCTAAATGGCTGCAGGCCAATGTCCGCTTGCACCATTATTTACATCTAAACAGGCCTTGACCCCAACCTTTCCTCTGGCCACCACCCTGGGCAGTGAGGCTGATTAGCTGAGGGCAGGTGCTGAGCACCGGGCTCCTGAGGAGAGGTTAAGGAGAGGAGTCAGCACCTCCCTGTGTGCTGCTGACTGGCTCGCTCCCACCATGTCATCCATCCTGTAGTCTAATCGAGTTATCATATCAACAAATCTCCCATCAGGGGCCCCACAGCTGACACTCCCAGAAAGGAAACCCAGAGGGGGCCGACAAATTTCTAGCAGCAGGGCGCTGGGGAAAGGAGCCGGCCTGCCAGGCAGCAATGAAAAGTACCTGCAGCCTCAAGTAAAGCTCCCCTCTGGGGACGACACTCACGCTGGGCGCCACGCTGGGGCGGTTATTTGATTAGGCTGCGTGCTATGTGGGCAAGTCCATTCTGCAGACCCGTGGCTGAGTGAACCACCCACTGGGAAAACTGTTCGAGTTACCATGGGGAGAGAAAGAAAACAGATAAAAAGCATCCAATTGGTTAGAAAACCTACCATATGAAAGCTACGGCTGCTCTGGGTCAAAGATGTGCGGTGGGGGCCAAGGTCAAAATATAAATATGTCTTTCCGCTTTTATAGGAATCCTTGTTAACTCCAAACAAATCAAAACAAAATCTTAAATAGTTTTGAATTCCTTGTCTGTCAAGGCAACTCTCACCCAAAATAAAGTGAGTGCATCACGTCAAAAGATGAGCTTAAAAGGTTTTTAAAACAGGACCACACTCACAATGTGACAAATATGTAGTAGCAATAGTTTGTTTTAAAGAAATATGAAAATGTGTGGGTTTCCGTGAATTCCTCTCTTTTTTATCTCACACACACATGCACAATATTACGCTTTCACTCTTGCACACAAGAAACACTCAGCAGGGGTCAGCAGGAGAAGGAGGTAGTTGTGTTGGCCCGAGAGTTGACCTGCCACTCCATTGCTACCTGCTGCTAGGCACAAAGGGGCCCCTTGGCGAGCTGCGTCAGGAAGAAAAGCCAGGCGGAGAATGAGTCAGCTCGAGCTCCGCAGAGAAGAAGACCCTCGTCTATCCTCCATGACCACTCTGTCATCCATGAATACTATTTACGCCACGGGAAGTCTTTTCTCTAATAGACCCCCCCGGTTCCCTGTTCTTCACCTCACGCTCTCTCCACATTCACAGGGACCCTTCTTGTCTTCTGTTTTCTGCCTCATCCTTTTCTCTCTCTTTCCCTTTTTTTACAGGCTAAATCAAGAGAGATGCTTGCCAAGCATTGCAAATTGATTATGGCGCTGAACATTTATTAGATGATGGCTGGGGGTCTGCTTGGTGGAGATGTGAGAGAGCGAGAGCGTGCTGGGAGAGGAATGTGTGCTCATCCTCAGGGTCATCATTATGATCAGACACTTCGTCAGTGTCACAGGGGGACGACAACTACACACGCGCTTCACAGGAGGAGCCGTTAGAAACTAGGACAGGAGTTATAAAGATAACTGACTCACGTCTCTTTAGGCGTACAGATTTGATTTCATTGCAGTTGAGTGAAAACTTTGGATTTTGGGGATTTTCATGTTTTAAACTTCAACTGAAGGATTACAAAGCTTTCTGTGAGCTAAGAAAAAACGTGAATATACAATGTGACACCTTTTAAAAATCTAAAGGGATGGCAAATGTAAGAGTTTAACACAATAACTGCGAAAACATATTGCAATCCAATACAACAGCCCTGCAATAAATAGTACCTTTGTGAAAAAATATAATGTTCCTTTTTTGTTAAAACTGCCTTAAAAAAGGCTTTTTTAGACTCTGTGATTACGTTTTGTGAATTGTTTGTAGTGGACTTATTTATGTTGTAATGTGTTCCTGTTGGTAAAAAAAAAAAAATCTTCCCACCTGTGTTTTTGATCATATTGATCGTACTTGACCATATATTCTACAAACCATCTTCTTGTTATCTCCCTAGTGAGTAGTTTGACTACAGCAAATGTAATAATGTCATCATGGGTTGTTTCACCTGATATTTTTTATCAAGTCTCTGTGAGTCTCTGTAGAGAAACTAGAGACAGCGTGGGTGGAGAAGAGCAGTATTCTCCAGAGGGTTTCAAGTCACTTGGTTGTCTGAAGCCTCTGCACAGACACAAAAATGTGTCAGTGTTACTGCAATGTAATGGCATTTATTTTTATAAAACTTTTTATGAAAATGCCACAGGATTATTACTTTAACATTCAATTAGAATCAGCTTCTGATGCAGTTTAACAAGCATGCACTATGTGTACTCTACCCCTGGTCAATTGTGGCTAATGCATGCCGACACAGGTGAATCTACATACAGACACAAACATATGGGCATAGACACCCTTCCACATATACAGTATGCACTTTACAGTAGGAGTTCACAGTCAATGACAGACATATGCACACGGCTGCAGACACATTAACACAAACCAACCTGCTGATAAACAAACGCACACATTTTGGCTTGACTGTCTTTCAACCTTGTGTCAAGGGCAAGCGAGCAATCACTTAGCCACTCACCCTTTGTAAGTTAGGGTAATAAAATCACTAAAATATTTTGTGAAAAGCTGCTTGTAACAAAAAAGAGGAAGCTCACGCAAACACATATATATGTGATGAGTGTATGGGTGAGTGTGAAAAAGAAAAGTCAAAAGATAATGTTAAAATGAAGAGCTGGTGTCTCCGGGGTGGTGTGTGATGACGTGGGGAAAGAAGAGACCAGAGCACAGCTGGCAGCCATATTAAATCCATGTGAGCCAGGCTAAACAGGTGTGCCACATCTACTGACAACCGTGGCCTTAACTCCGCCTACAGGCACTCTGGAAGACAGTGAAAAAAACACACACACCAAACCAACAACCACAGGGTCGTCAAAGTTTACATTAAATCCAGTGAAACACACAGAAACACAACCTCTCCACCCTACCATCCAGTTCTCCCTACAGACACAGCAGAGAGAGCGAGGGATAGATTTTTGGGGTGACCCCTATTGTGGCTGGCTTTAATCCTGGCCGGGGCACCTTCCAGCGGGACAAAGGGATCGTGAGCGGCGGGAAGCCAGTCCTCAGTTCTCCCAACGCTCCACACAAAGCTGCTGCCGCCGGTTTATGATTAGAACATCAGTGTGGCCCGCGGAGCTCTTGCTGGGAAGGATGCAAGCTTAGACCCACGCCAAGCCAGGGCTCCACCAGCACTTTGAAGAATAGAGAGCGAGTGAAAGAGAGGGCCACAATGAATACCTAAAAACCCACATTCAGGCAGACCTTGAGAAGCACAGGTCGCCTCTGTGGTCGGTCCTCCTCTGTTCTCCCTCTCCTTCTGTTCCCTTCTTCACCTTGTGCTGAGAATTTGCTGAAATCTGCAGGTTTTTCAGAGACCTCTTAGAAAGGGAAAGAAGGACGACAAGAAGGGGGGGCAGGACTTTTACACAATAGCTCTGTCAAAACTGGCGTGGCCCAGACCTGGCCCAAGATGCTCACACGGCTCTGCTAATAGCCCGCATCAGCAAAAAGACAAAAGGAACTCAGTAATTATTAGATTTAAGGGCTGCCAGCAATGAATGGGGAAGTCCAAATGAAGTCATTGTACGTTGATGGAAGAGTTGGGGGTTAGCTGAGGTTCAGCTCCAGACCAATACCAAGGCTTAGAATAATTAACCAGAGACAGCTATTAATCTTGACCAATGACAGTGCCTGAAACAATGGGAACTGACCAATCATTGATGGTAACATCCACTCTGGGGACCTCGGCTTACAGCTGTGGGACTATCTCTGACACTGGGAAGGAGGAGCCGAGGTATTTTAGCTACAATATATCAACTTCACTGAGTACAGTGATGGATGAATTGCAGCTCTATGAGGAAGGCAATAGAAAAACAAATCTCACAAAGTCAATGAGAAAGACTTTACATCTCTACTTTTTGCTGACAATGCAATTTCCTTGTTTTTGTAAAACATGACAATAATCCAATGAATCACAGAAACACCAATCCTTGAGGCTCAAAGTTAGCAAGCTTTCTATTCTGCCTGATTGTAATATTATATTTTTTTTTTCTCAATATTACAAATTAGGCCATTTAAATGAAAGCTACCTGTAAAAATAGAAAACCACTATTGTGCAGTAGCACAAAGTAAAGAAGCATAATATATTGGGTTTTGGCTAATGACAGTTGAGGTAACAAGCTGCACCAAAAGTTGCAGCCTGTTCTGGGTGGGATTCTGTTATCAGAAAAACCCCAAAAATGACTTAAGATAAATAAATACACAAAAGGACAAAACTGTAAGGTCACGCTAAAATGGACACTGTAGAAAAATAAGTTTGAGTTCAGGTATCCGTGAGCTGCTCTGGTAAAAGAGGTTCAAAAAGTAAATAGAAAAGATGAGAATAAGAGCAACAGCAGCAGCAGCAAGGGTGTCAAAATCCACTAGTGAGACATACAAGCTGCAGAAAATCTGCAGATGTAGCAACTCCACACCCTCAGTTTTGAGTTTATTCATTCACACATAATTATGAAAACATACGTCGGAATTTTCTGCTCTCTAATATCCATGCAAATAGCCTACAGCAAGTCATGAGAAGCCAGAATAGATAACGTGTTAACTACAGCACGGACAGAAAACCTTTTCACACATTCAGATCCAAACCACATAAATGTGAGGGAACCGGTCTGGTTTTATTTGAGTGTATTTATTGAAGAGAGTATGGTAGCTGATGATTCACTTTGTTCAAAAGTTATGACCACTGCAGTGTTTGCACAAGAGAGGGCAAACGTCGTATTGCTTATATATTTTTAATTCTGCCTAACCTGCTTGATTAAAAACACTGTACTCAAAAAAACTAAAAGAAAGATCTTTATATGTATTAATTTGTTAACATTTTGAATCAAGACAAGTGGACGTGTCAGTCCTAACAAACAAGGCCACAATCTGTACTACACAATTTCCGGGGTTTGTTTGGGCCTTATATAATCAGCATTTTGATGTAAACTTGGGATTTGACTGATAATAATCGTTAAAAGTAAATAATGTAGCAAACCTTTCCTTTCTTTTCTGGCCTGGTTTTTACTGTCCAGATACTCATTAAAATTAAATTTTTTTCTCATCTATACATACAGTTGTATTTGAATGAGAAGTGGTAAGATATCAGTAAATGTAAGCAAACTACAGCCACATCTGCCACTGTTCTAACCATATGGCAGAGACTGAGGGAGGACATGGAGGGGGAATGGAGGAATCCTGAGAGACATGAGCCCATGGGAGGCAGTTGTGGGGAGGTGTGGAGGGTGGCGGGGTGCTGGTATAGTATGTGGCAGACCCCTGGCACACACGCCAGCTCTACTTTCCACGCTGTTCACTCTCCTGACGCTAGGCTCCCCCGGTGCCCCTGCCCTCCTCCCAGCACCGCTTTGTGTGCCCGCATAATCTCCCTGCAAAAGAGGCGACGCAGGTGGTCCCATCCAAGTGAAGGCTCTCTTTTTCTCTCACCCTCTGCCTGTTCTTGTCTCTCTCCCCTGGCTGCCTGCATCCTCTCCCTTTTCAGTCCCCGGCGTGGCGACACAAAGAGACACCTCCCTGGCAGAGATAAACCTATTTTAGAGATGCCGAGGGGGAACCTGACGCTCCACCGCCTCTCCTCCCCTTGTTACCTTCATCTCTCTCTCTCGCTCCCAGCACTGTGCTGCGCTGGGCTTCAAGCACCATTAGTGCCTCAGTGGTGTGTATTCTTGTGTTTAGGTGTGTTTGTGTGTGTGTGTGTGTGTGTGTGTGTTAAGGAGGTTCAAAGGGTTCTGCCTCTATAGTTCACCAGTCAACATGATCCATTGGGGACAGAGGGGACAGGGAGGTGACAGCAAGGGACATGTTCAGGTTAGAACAGATGTCACCCCTGAACCTGCAGGATGGTCCCAAGCAGGTAAGACATTTTTGATCACAAAAGTTCTGAAGCATAAATTGTTTTAGAGGTATGAACATGTAAACCTCATCCTCAAAACTTATACATTGTAAGTCTCTCTATGTTCAAAGCAGTCTGGCAGTCCAGCAATGTACCAAATTCTTGAAAAATGTATGTCCAAATGTATTGCACTGTTTAAAAATAGTTAATCTGTCTTAATTTAGGTAGGCCACTCGCAAAAAGGGGGATTGCTCGGTTAATTCAGTCAGCATATTCAATTAGAGGGCTGCAGTCAAATCTGATCAAAGAGGCTGAATGCCTTCTGTAATAAAAGAGAAATTGACACAGTGCATAAGCCACTTTCACACTTTTCTTCTTGTACCATCACACCTTGTTTCTCCGCCTCAAACAGTCTCACAGAACTCCTTTACAACAGAAAGGGAAACAAACGCTCCATCATGTGAGAAGTAATTACCTACTTCAAGATACAAGGACAAAGTCCATACCACTCAGTGGGAAAACACTAACATGGTTTCTCTTTTGCCCTGACATCATTGTTATCACACCCACCTTCCCTTCAAACAAATCTTACATGGAAAACTGTTTGGTATTCCCCCTGGGCGCTCCCAATCACGGCATCAAAGGAATGACGCAAGGCCGGGGCTGGGACAAAATGGAAGCCATTATGGCTAATTAGCTGCTGCCCTTTAAAGCACAGGGACCTGCCTGCTGCCGGGGCTCTGAGTGTGTGTCACGGCAAACGCCACTGACAGCTCCCACGCTACAGAGGAGACGAAAGGAGAGAGGGAGGGAAGGGTTAGAGAAGAGACCGAGAGAGAAAGGGGGGGCAGATTGTTAGCTGGAAAGCATGCATTCAATTTCTTTTTGGAAATATTTCCTGCTAATAACAGAGGAAGTGCGCAGGAAGAATAAAAGGGGAGGAGGGGGTTCAGGGTCATTGAAAATGGAGCAGGAAAAATTAGGGTGGGGATTGGGGCACCGAGCTACTCGTGATGAAAGGAGCTTCTTCTTTCACTGCCAGGATCCACATGGGCATTCTTCAAGCTCACCCAAGCAGAACTACACCACACACACACACACACACACACACACACACACACACACACACACACACACACACACTACCATAAAATTCACGTATGCCCCCCCACATCCTCTCCAACTTTATCACACACCTGAAGGCCTGCCTGCTGCTCGATTACACAGCCAGCCCTCCCCTCCGCTTGTCTGTCATCATCCTCCTATGGTTACACCACACACACACACACACACACACACACACACACACACACACACACACACACACACACACACACACACACACACACACACACACACAGATAGAAATAGATAAGGAGAGTACACACATGGATACACACACAAACACACACAGTTAAACACTACATGCCCCTCTGGACGGCAGATCAGCCTATCTCAGCTTTTATGTGAAGGAATTAGTGTGTAATTAATTCTCCATTTAGTTTCTTTATTCATTTTCTCACTGTTGATTCTAACCATCATATTCATGTCACCTATCCTGTAGAGTAAACTTTCCTTTTAAGTTATTTCTTCTTATTTTGACATATGTACTAAGTGTGCAACCAAGTATAACATATAAAAGTTGCGCTATATAAAACATGACCATGTAATAATATTACTTACAGAGCTAGTCAATGCACCATACAACACCAACTATCACCACCAAATTTGCAAACACATTACAAAGTGGTTCATCAGTATTGCAGCAACGGATAAAATGTGATTATGTGACATAAGACTTTTCTTAAAATGTGCTGTAAAGATGGAAGGATTGTTTTTTGTAAAGAAGGTGGCCGCTGTGCACACCAGCCCCATTACAGTTGAAGGAAAAAAAACACCAAGGTAAAGGAGAGTTTGTCTGCACTATAATGTTCAACATTGATAAAGACCTCGTAGGTGAAAACTTTGCATTAATAAAGTTTCTTGGGAGCTTGCCCAATATTATTCAGCGGCAGCAAGTCTTGTGATGCTGAAACTGTGCAGTATAACCTACAGAAACCCACAAGATAATTGTGTTTTCATTTTCCTCAGTGGCTGGTGTATAAGAACGGCCATTCCCTTATTCTACAGCAGACGTTTACTTGAGTAATTTAGGCATAATTTTAAGAGGGATTCATCAACATGTTCTAATAGAATCACTAACTGTATACTGTAAGTAAACTACAAACATACAGACCTTATCCCATAGTGCTATACTCAACATACTAAATGTTCTTTCAGTTAAATTGGACGTCTGTACTTGCACAGGAGGTATTTTACCTGGACTTGAAATTAATCTGCCATGTTGATGATTAAGATAAAGTCTTATTTAATCTCATCTTTTGAATATTGCATGCCTGCTTTTCAACTACATACCAGTGGGTTTAATTGTTTATTAATTTCCTGACCAAGCACAGCCTTGAGCTCTCCAGTAACACTAAAGATACTAAGAAGAGAAGTGAAGGCCTCGTCCTCCACCCACGTATCCAATCTGTCCTTCCCAAACAAGCGGCGACAGACGATTTCCTGTGCGCTGGAATCCTTAACCTCTTATTCCCTGCTCCAAGGCTGGTGGGAGACTTGAGGAGGGGTTAGAGGTCCAGCATCTTTTCACACATCTTTGCAGACATAAAGAGCAAACAAACCTCAGGGTCTTTATCACTGAAATCAAAACCTCTCTGCTGATTTCATGTCTGGGGGCTGAGGCTGGGGGATGCAGCGATGACCACCTGTTCCCTGTTTCTCCTCGTAGTCGCTTTTGTCACGGGCTTTACATTCTTTCAAACCATTACAGGCCAACGGCGAAACTTAAGCTTTTGCCAATTTCTCCCTCGCTGCCCCATATATGAGAACCTATACAGTCTCCTTTCAAAGGCTGCTTATATGTCTGTCTTCGTGTGAGGGAAATTAAAACACAGAGAAAAGGGTTATCTTGTGTGTTTCTATGGGTCTTACAGTTTCAGCACGAGTATCACAAGACTCGCTGCTGCTGAATGATTTTTTTTTTTTAAACAAAAGCATTGAGGGGGCTCTCCTTTGTGCCAGCCCATTGAAATAAACTGTGTCATGGAAGCATTTATTGAAGGACTTTGGGTTTTTTAACAGGAGACAGTGAAAAGGGCTCCTCATACATACAGATTCCATCTACCAGCTATAAAAACTGAGGGGAGAGGAGTCTCATTTATGGGGTAACATGGTTACATTTTACTGCTCTGTGGCATTGAGGCAGAGGAGGCAGAGAGGACGCCTCTTTTGTTTGCTGTACGGTTGCAGCAGACAATGATCGAGGCGTGTGGAGTGCAGGAATGTCCTTACTGTAGACACTCGGAAGTCGGGTGCGAGTGTGCGTCTGTCTGTCGCTTTGTCCTTGTGTCAGTGTGTGTCCATTCTCATGACAGATAGAACTGTGGGAAAAAGTGCCCTTACAAACGCTGTGTATTGTCTACCCCCCATTTATTTGCAGTGCGGTTCATTCCGCTGATAAGTGATGGAGAGAACCGTAGATGAAACAAATTCAATCCAATGCAGCATTGTGACTCGCTTACATGAATCACTTCTGATTAGCCTCAAGCTGGCATGGCCGAACCGTCAGCAAAACTGCACAATCACACAGAGGCCTCGCAAAAATCAGGAATCCCAGTCCCATTAAAGACCAGTCACTTCTTTGCCACGCTACAGAGGCGTTCAGAAACCACTGTCAGGCCTCACTGTCACTGTCGTCACATAGTCAGCCATAATGGGCTCTGACTATTATTAATACAGGGCCTGAAGCACTCCCAGCTACATCTAAGGGCTCGCCATAAAATATGTTAATCAAATCGGGCCCCTGGGGGCCCCTCAAAGGGAGCTTTAACACAAATTGAATATCACTGATGGCTTTGGAGGAGGGGTCTGCCTTGAAGGGGGGAGGCCCTAACCCTGTTAGTCACACGGGTCAGGGCTCAATGATGCTGCATATTTCCAGTCACTGTCAATTACCCTGATATCGTCTGTGGAGGGTCGCATGTAGCCAGCACTTCAGGGGGAAAGAGAGAGCACTCAGCAACTGGTGGCTAGATCTGTGGATCATGTGGGAAAATCCAAGTAGGTGTATGAATGTGTGTGTGTGTGTGTGTGTGTATGAGAGAGAGAGAAATTCTGTGATCTTCAGCATCGTCAGCCCGTCAGCACCGGATGCCACACGCTAATCACACTAATGCCTATTGGCCGAGTTAAGGAGGATGTGAACATGCCAGCTTGAGATTAGTGGATCATGTAAATTATTTAATTCCGCGAATCTATGACAGCTCTTCCACTCAGTGCTCACAGAGACAGAGTAATTTTGATGTTTCTAAAAGTATCAAAAACGGGTCTATAGACAATATGTCTATTCTAAAAAAAGAAAGCAGCAGACCATAAGGGACCAATTAAGCATGGGACAAATAAAACTTAAAAAAATGAGATCTGGTGCAGTTAAATATCTCTTCCTGGTAGTAATGAAGCAGCTCTGAGGCTTAAACGGAGCAGAAGCCCATCAGCTGACAACATAGCCTAAATATTACACTGTACAAAATGGTAGAAGAGTAATCTGCCTAGAATACAGTCTATTCATACTTTCAAGTTTATTGGGACTGAATATGCAGCTTGACTTTTTTCCCTCCCTAAATGTACAGAGGTTGTAAATTGCAGTGTTTGAACTTTGTCATCGTCACAAGTACTTCACTTCAAAGTGAAGCCAATTACTTTGTCATTTCATTTAGAAGAAGGGTAGAGCTTGAATTCTGTCAACACATTTCCCTGTTGCATTTGCACCTGTGAAAAACCAAATGACCATAAGGTCAAGAGCTACCTCTGACAATTTTAACCTTTGAACTTTTGATTTAGGTCACGCCACACCCGCAGAAAAGGTCTGCAAGAAGGAGCCCCTTGGACACTGGGGAGAAAAAGGAAAATTGTAACCCTAAAGCCAAGATACTAGATAATAAAGCTGCACTGCATGAACAAAGTTATAAAAACTCCTCAAACTCCTGTCAACATTTTTGTCAAAATACAAGGACAGTGTCACAAGCTGTGTATGTATCCATATGTTGGTGAAAA
This sequence comes from Perca flavescens, assembly GCF_004354835.1. Lineage (NCBI taxonomy): Eukaryota > Metazoa > Chordata > Actinopteri > Perciformes > Percidae > Perca > Perca flavescens. The sequence continues at coordinate 21,596,659 of NC_041339.1, read as the reverse complement.
TATGTCCAGAACATACTGGCCACAAAGTCTGGATGACAGCAGAGAAGTTGATTTCTCTACTTTTTTCTGCCCTAAAAAGTTTTCTCTTCCATTTAACTAGCTAATTAAAACAATTTTACAGCCACCTTTCAAGTGTACAGGAGTAAATGTTTCATACCCAAAAGATAAGATCCTTATAACATAACAACAAAATTCCAGAAAGGTGCATTGATGTTGGATGATTTTGCATAACCATGATTAAAGTCAATGACATTTGTTAACGTCCACTGGTAACTACGGTACGGTTCAAGTTAGGGAAAGATGGCAGCTATGGCAAATAAAGTTTTGTTAAGTCTTCTGGACAACTAAAACAAGGTGGGAAATACTTGAGAAACATTGTGATTATGGTTAAACATGTTTGATTGTGATTGTGACACAAATTAAAGGGCACAATACATCCTGCATTGGCACTGAATGTTGGCAGCAGAAGTCAGACAAGTTCTCGTATACTGTATAGTTGCCATGTCTTACTCTGTCATCTTTTTCATTCATTGACTTATCTTAGCTTTCAGGGATGATACACTGCTGCTGCCCTTACAGCTGCTGCAACTGCGGAAAACAAAGAGACACGGATCCTTTATGCATTTATTCACACAACACAATGCCATCAGAAACATGCCATGTATTTCTTTGAGGTCTCAGTTCCTCTGCCCACTTTAAGTGGCTACTTTACAGCTTCAGGGATAATCACATTGGACCCATTTTCCAGAGGAACCAGGGTGTACATGTCCATGACAAGCTTGTCAGTACCTCAACCCAACACACACCAACACACACGGGCTTTTGTCTCTGCAAACCGGAGCTGAGATAACAGGGTCCGGTGGGAGTGTTTGCGAACGTGTTCGGATGGCATATAAACAAGCAAAGACACACAAACACACTCGCTATCATACACTCAAAGTGACATAAACAAACTCTTTATTGTGCACACCCTCAAACAATTACACACTCACACACACGGCTTGCTTTGTGTCTACAGCGTCTCGTGGTCGTATCTCGGTGGCCAGCTCCTCTGCGGCTCCCGCCACTGGCTCCAAAAAGGTAAAGAGGATTAACTGCTGGTCCACGTCACAGTTTAGGCTGCTTTTGCGTGGACGGAGCAGAGGGAGGTGGGATAATGCTATTTCATGTCTCTGAGCACCGACATGATGCAATGTATCTCAGTGGTTTAACACTTAAGTCCAGGGGGAACAATTGCTGGCAATAAAACCAACTGAGAGAAACAAATAAGAAAACAGGACCTTTGGGTGAAATTGAGGAGGGAAGAATCTCTAAAAAGTTGCTGGTTTGAGGTGTGAATTTGTTGCATTACAAGAGACTACAGCTGTTTTGGATAAACTGAATTGAATTGATTCCCTGAATCCTAAATAAAGGTTTGAATTAATTAATGAAAAATGGAAACTTGTGAATCAAAGCTGTGTGTAAAATAGCTGCTTGATGGATTAGTCAATTGACAGAAAATGTATTGGCGAATATTTTAAAGAACAATTAACAGTTTCAGACATTTCTTTCAAGAACAAAATTTCAAACAATTGGTGGTTCCAACTACAACTTGAGGATTTGATGATAACAGTGTGCATGTTGAGTCTAATGACCTGTGATTACATTTACATTGATCTGCAAGGAAATCCAATATCAGCGCAATGTAAAAAGCAACAGTAGATGAAAAAGTATGGAAACACAGTAGACTGTACAAACAGTCTGAAAGGCTGCACACACCCAGCCCATCTCCGCAGGATTTCTCATGTATGGAGAAGTTTCTTCTTTCAGAGCACATTACCATCATTTCCTATGCTGAAGTGTGAGCCATTAAATCAAAGAACACAAACAGAACTGTTTGCACAGTCAAGACTTAATCCATCAGGTGCAGACACCTCCCTCCTCTGTGTTCCATGCTCCTGTGTGTGTGTGGCCTTGAAGTGAACATTACATCATAAACACCATCTTCATGACTTTACCACAACACCCAGTCTGTTGTTTCACTGACATCAAACTCGCTGACTCCATCCCAGCTCGATCAGAGTGAAAAAGAGCTGGACATCCGGACCTGTTTGATGTATTCAAGGGTCAAAAAATCTGGTTTCTCTTTCCCTTCATCTCAGAGGGGCCCAAGCGTCCGCAGAGGGGCTGTTAAAAGCAGGAAAATAAAACCAGCCACGCGAGGGCAGAACTCGTAGATCATACAGCCAAACAGCGTGTAAGTTGAGTGTGTTAGGGGTGTGTTTCACCCTCCTGCTGGACTTCACAAGTCTCCCTAGACCACTCTAATTGATCTCAGCCTCGCTTGCATGTGCAAAGAGACACCCAAACCAAATGAAGATGTAGTGTGAAAGCAGTGGCTGGTAAGCTGCAAGCATGCAAACACATACCTAAAGATGAGCTCAGAGCAGGTATTGTAAACTTTCTCTCACAAACACACACAGACGGCAGCACAATATGCTGTCGGAGTAAATCATCTCAACATCTTGCCATATGAAAACACATATGGGAACATAACTAGATTCAGACTGCTTGTTATTGTATGCACAAGAAACGATCATCATGGCAACACTGTCAACTGTAGCTGACCCCGACCTCTGACCTTCTTGTGGAGACAGGCGAGAGAAAAGGCAGCCATCCTTTTTGGTCACTGCAGTGTCATTGCTGTCCAGTGAAAAACATGTATCCCCAAATTTGGTGAAGGAAGTATGAACTATTCCTTTATGGATTGAGCAAATTCTCCCATGTCTAAAGCTGAATAAACAAATTAAAAAGCCAGTGGATAACCTAGAAAAGCCTTGTCACAAAGCTGAAAACAGGGCTGTTTTTCTAGAAAGTGGAGAAACATGGTTTTCACAGCGGCGTTACGCTGTCATGGGGTGGATATCTTCACATCAGTTATTACGGCATAAGCTCCATGACTACCATATTTAGATATGCAGTTTTTTTTTTAAGTTTTTAAATTTGGAAATACATATGCTTATTAGTTTATTCATTCATTTAATTAATACTCTTAAGGGCCCTCATTGTTGCCTTAAAATACACGTTACTGTACATACAGTATGTATGAAAAACATATTTGCAAAACACTGAAGAACCAATCAATATGAAACAGCACGTTGAAACTACAGCAACATAGCAAACCGTGCTGAATTAGCTGAGCTTACCCTTTGAGCACACATTGAATAACTACCAAGAAACACATAATATAATAGTAATAATGTACACATTTCAAATTATTGTTGTTATGTTTATTATAATCTTTCTGGGGTTTCGTTCTGGGTCCCAACTCTTGGGGGCCTTGACCTTGGCCTGAAGTTGGGAAAACTTGGCTTTGAATGATAAAAGCAAGGGGCTCAGAAGTGCTTCATGAAGAACCTCTTTGTGTGATATCAAAACCAACCAAACTGTCGGCGTTGGCAGTTGTTTGGACGTTGGTTTGGTGGGAACTTGTTTGCCTGGTCTATTTGTTTGTTGTGATGGTCTCTGAGGGGGGAAACCCTCCCACTTAATTGGCCTTGGGTTCCAGAGTAGCTGGAGGACAGGTCATACAAAGGCGCAGTGTGATGGGGTCATCACTGTCACAGCCCAGAGTTGTGGGATGTGCCAACTTTGTAACTGACGGCATGGTATGGTTGCCATGTCCTGCTCTCCTCAAGTCACCATGCCCTGAAACCATATACCAAAACCCCTTGAAAACATGTTTACCAACCAAAACTGGTTGTGGAGGATGGGCTATAGGGATGAAAAAGACTACTTCTAAAGGCTGAAGACTATAAAAGAAACAATCATCCAGCATCACAGGACCACCTTTGCTAGAGTTCTTGTTTTTGAGTGTGTGTGAGAGGCTGGGCTGGTGAGAAACACTGTGGATTTACATAGCAGTCTGCGACTTCAAACGAGGTGGCTGACATTTGAATGGGCTTGTGGTGGGAGCCTCTGGTGGGTTTTTTGTTGCCATGCAGGGTGAGCCAAGGAAAGTGGGCACGCACACTGCTGGGATTTGTGTGTAGACAGCTTGTCCTGTTTACTGGGCCCACAGGTTACCATAGGAGCCCCGCACAAAGAGAAAGATAGGGAGACCGGGAGACGGAAGCATAGGAAGGGTACACCATGTAGAGTTAGATGGGTACTGAGTCACTAGGTACACTGCTAAGAGAGGACAGAACAACTATGATGAGTAATACACTAATAATAGAGAAGTGAAGATTGGGTCCATGAAACCAAGATGCCCTTTTGTAAATACATAAGAATATAATAATAATTTCAAGCTTCCTGCCTCCAGTCGCTTTAAGTGAGCCAAGTAGTACATTAACTGCATGCAAATGCACAAGTCTGCATTTTAGCATCAGGAACCACATCTATCCTCTATATATATGAAAGATAAATTGAACTGTGAAATTCTGCTCTAGTCAATACAGCTTCGTTCCAATGCTGGACTCTGATCTACAGCTACAACCCTACATACATAGGGTGAGATGTCTCGTTGCTGTGTGTTGTGTTTTACACTAATCTTTTCAACTTTTTTCTATGATTACTGCTTTTTTTCCCCCTGTATAAATACTGGATTCTTTCACCTCTTCAGATCTGTAAAAGTCCAACAATCAGCCAAGGAAAAATCACTTTTTGGTTGAACTGCTCACAACGTATTTCCAAACTAAGGCCATAACCAGTGATACGGTTCAGAAAGAGATATTGCTTAATTTTAAGGGGTCACAAGCCAAAAAAGGTTGGGAACCACTGCTCTACATAAGCTGTTATGTTCTTGAGCCAACTGACAGAAGCATGTGCATGTGTTGCACTTGGCTAATAAGTTAGCTGGCCTTCACTCTGTTATTAGTTGATCTCAACATGTCACGCTGATGCAGAACAATGAATAAATAAGATCCTAAAATACGCCTGGACAGCTGTAGCTAAACTTCTGACCATGTCCAACCATAACAGTGTCAATCTCAGGAGGAATAAATGTTAGTTCAGCACACAGGGAACCAAGGGGAAAAACCCTTTGCTCCTGACAAGGAACACCTGTCTGAGTGACTGTATACTCTGGAATGAGTGGAAGCCTCTGGGACAGAGGGAGGGAAGGTTGTGAGTGAGTGTATGCATGTGTATGTCTGAGTACAAAACCTGCACAAATACCCAGTCAGGGTCAAACATGAGTCTAAAGTAAACTCAAATTTCAGATTTAACTTTCTGTTGTATTGTATGCTTGGATCAGGATTCAGACTGCATATACACACTGATCCACTTCCGCCCACACAAATCCAACACTTCTCTCTCCCCTCCCACCGCTTTCCCTTTCCCTGCCTGGCTGCTCTGCTGGCTGGCTGATGAGCCATGCTGCCTGGCTCGGTGGCGGTTGCACTGTCTATCAGTCTATTTCCAGGCTCAGGGCCCAGCGCCGAGGCAGGCAGTCAGTCAGTCAGGCGGTGTGGTGGAGGGCAGAGGGGTTGATGCGTGTGTCAGAGAGGCGCTCTCCCACATTCCCCCGGCGGCTGGCAGCAGGCCGGGCCTGCAGAGGGGGGTTCGCCTCTTTCTCACGACCTCTCAGGTTCCTGCGCTCATCTGGGAGCTATTCATTTCCTGCCAGAAAACAGCCTTCCCCTGCAACTGCAGGAGGAGGGAGGGGTGAGGAGGGGAGGGAGAGGAGTTTGGCTTCAAAATGAGTCCAGGGCTTGGTACAGCAAGCCCTGGGCTTAAATCATAAAGCTCTCACTTGTCTGGGCTGCAATCAAAGACAGCCCCAGTGACGGGCCGAGAGAGAGAGAGGGGGGGATAGAGAGAGGAAGAGGAACCATGAGAGAGAGAGGGAGAGCGGACCATATGGTAGCACTTAGGGAGCCAAGGAGGAAGCAGAGGGGCTTTTTTTCCCTCCTTTCGCTCTCTGCATGCACGCGGAGTGTGGGAAAAGTTAATGGACACGCATGGCAGCTAACCCCCCGGTCGTGTTGTGACATGTGTGCGGTCACTCCGGCAGTTCGGCCACTGCACTGGGTAATTGGAGAGGCTCGTAAAGCTGTTCTCCAGAGGGGAAGAGACCACTGAAGATGTTGGTTTGTGGTGGGGGGGAAAGGCTGTGAGGTAGAGAGGGAGGGCTGAGCAGCTGGGTGTTGTCCGGGTCACACCACGTGCCTCCCAGACGTCCCGTGTCCAGCTGTGGCCCCGGGGCTCAGAGCAGGAAGCTCGACACTGGTCCTAGCACAGCTGGAATGCTGTGGGAACGTTATGTGTATGTGTGATTGTGTCTGTTTGTGTGGAGAAGCTCTGGCTCACAGGAGGCCGACTGTTATCCTATGTGGTAGGCCTTTCCTTAAACCCCCAACTTAACTCCCCACTACCTCACTCATTGTGCCCTTTGGCCAGGCATGTCCTCACCCAGCACCCTGCACAAACACACACACACACACACACACACACACACACACACACACACACACACACACACACACACGTATGCATGCACAGGCACGAGCACACACATGGCTTCAATCAAACAGGGATGCATGGCCCCCCGTAAAAAGGTGTGATGGAAATTCAAAATGATGGCACTTATCCACACTTTGTGCCTCTTAGCGCACTGATAATTGCAAACACCTGCACCCCCTCCCCACACACACCCTTCAAAGAAGGGCCACACTCGGATAGCTTGCGGGGGCACAAACACCTGGGCAGAGCAGAGCACTACCACATGGCTCAGTGGCGAGGTGTTTAACGTGTCCTTCTGCTGTCAACCCCCAACCCCCCAATCCCCTGGCATCAAGGAACTCCCTCAGCAGTGATTAAAGACACAGCCGGAGGCTCCTCTCTGCTCCATACTGTCAGAAGATTAATGCTGTTGGCAATGTTAAAGCTGACTGAACAGCGGAAATCCTCATAATGATGATTATCTAGCTTCTTTTTTTTTTTTTTAGCTTGAATACTTCAAATTGATGGTTGAATGTTAGTAATTTCCAATTTAGATTTTTCTTTGAGTGGAAAGAATCACAGCATTATTTGCACTGATAGCCATTTAGCTTTATGCCATAATAAAATATGTACACAAAAGATTCAAGTGACAGCTTTGATCAAATTCTGCAACAGCTGGTCTGACACAGTAATTTTACTCAGAGAAGCAACCTTCCGCCTCTCCAACAAAATGCTCTAGTGTCTTGAGTTCTAAAATAATATTCAAGAGTATTTTCATTTTTCCATCTCTTAAATTAGACAGAGAGGCTGTGCTCTTTTTCATCTGAGATGCACATCCACAGCAGCCATTCATGCTCCACTCATTGATCAAATACCAATCACATTGCAATGCACTTCTGCGCTGCTAGATGGCGTTAGTGACCTCTTCAAGACTCCAAAGTTTCAACCAGGAAGGTGAAACTGCTGGACTATCATCATAAGAAACAGATAGTCTCGCCCCTGTGCCTGGTTTATGTTAGAACTACAGTCTCCTGCCTGACTCACTTATTTAGATAATAGAATATAAATTAACCAACGGTGTGACTTACAGTGAGTGAGCGTGAACAACAATGTTTTTGCTCATAGGCACTTTAGAAAGATGCATGCCACTTAATAAATAGCACCCCATTTTTGCACAGATTGAACCTTGATTTAACATTACTGCAGAGGACAGTCTCCCACACCCAGCAATACTTACTTTTTATATTTGCAAAAAGTGACATTACTGCTGCAGGCTCAAAACTAAAAAAAATTCTATCCATTCGTGAATCTTATTGCAATCAAACCAGTGTTTTAAAAACACTTTTTGATTTCATGTAGCCCACTCTAAAGTGATTTCATCAAACAAGGATTAATTGAAAATTTCTACCACTCCGTTTTGCTTTTACACACATAGACAAGTACCTACTTTAGTTTAAGTACCAAATAAACTACATAAACAAGCGGAAGTGCAATATTTGCAGTTTTACGCAATAACACGATCAGGATTAGTTTTCCCCAAAAACAACACAAGCGCATGTTTTTTTTTGTATCTTTACAAATTTATTTGTCTTCCAAAACGAAGATCTTCATAAGAGCATTGAACATATCTTTGGCATCACACAGTAAAAAAAGACAACTCAAATATATATATAAAAAAAAATGCAGTGAACGGACTTCCACAATACAAATCTCATTTCAATATGAACTTTACTCCCTTGTTAGCTGTACAAATATAGTGCATACTCTTTCAATTTTACGAGAAGAAGAAAAAAAACAGATTCAAAACAACAGTCTAAACTTTAACAAAGAGAAAACTATTAAGTGTCATTTTAAAGTCTGTATGGTTCTTTTCAACTTTTCACCAGGGTCGCCACACTGAGTCCGAGTTGCCTGACGGGGCTCCCGGGGAAACCGCAGCCGGTAGAGGGACCGGTGTGCCGACGTTATTGGCGTACACGGGGATAACGGGGCCGTTTGGAGCAAACGCTGCATTAGGTATGAGGAATGCAAACTGTCCGTCTGTGGCAGGCACGATCTGGAAACCGCCGTACACTTTGGTGGCGTCTGAGGGTAAATTAGCAGGCGACGAGCCTCCTTTACAGGACACCGGGTTCATGGGCAGGACCTGTGGGGATGAGCTGGGGATCTGCACCATGGACTGGCCAAAGGAGGGGTGGGTTGGTCCGGCGGTGGAGGGGAGCTGGTGTTGGTGCTGCTGCTGGCTGGGGTAGTTCATCGCGTTGATCTGGGTCATACAGCTGGCCAAGTGGCCGAGGAGCCGCGTCCTGACCTCGGTGTTGACACCTTCGCAGGTGGACAGGAACCGAGTGACTTCATTCATGCACTCGCTGAAACCGGCACGATATTTTCCCAAGACAGTGGGGTCTGTGTTCAGGGCAGCTGCAGAAAAAACAAAACAGACAGGTATATTTAACGAAGGTTATTCATATGCACATGTTGTTTTATCCACAAAATGTAGATGTGGGTCTTGAATCAGGATTGTTAAACCAGCCCAGATATGTTCTTAACCGCACAATCATGGGACAGATTAGTCCGGGAAATGCGACTTACCGGTCATTTGAGCCCTCTGGAGGTTCCGGAGATGCTTCACCGTCATCTCCAGGATGTCCGCCTTCTCCAGTTTAGAGTGTCTGGAGCTCTGAGGGGACGGGAAACACACATGGTTAAGATTACGCACACACTTTCTCACTGTTTGACAGGGGCAGTTCTGAAAGCTATTAATAACTAGGACGCTAAGTGAGTAGGTTACTTACATCTTTTTTGAGCGCATCCAGGATGAGAGTTTTCAGCTGCCCCAAGCTCTCGTTGATTCTGGCTCTTCTCCTCTTTTCCATAATTGGCTTGGATGACTAAATATAAAAAAAACAAAAACAAATGCCATTAACTGTTAATTGTTTTCTTGTTTCGTGCGTAAAAGTGAAAATCCTCTGAACTTCTGCAACATTGTGTCCACAATTAAATGTTTTAGGCGGTTTGTTTTTTTTTGAATCAGGGGAAATGTTTTTCAATATAGGCTTTGTACCAACCTTTCTGTGCTCAGAGGCTGTCTTGGGTTTATCGGGAGTTGTGTTCATGCTTGCCGGGGTTGCAGCAACCGGAGAGGAGGAGGTTTTTTCCATCATATCGGCAGGCATTTTCTTATCGGAAATATCCCACAAAACCACAGCAAATTACGATCCACTTGTGTAGGGAAAAGGACGATGAATATTTTCAGCTTGCAATATTCAAAGTCCCCTCTCCCTCAAAAAAAAATCCTGAGATATGGATCAAGTTAAAATCCGTTTGAGCGATGCGCAAGCAGCGGCTATCACGAGCGATGCAGTCTCTCTGTTGGGCTCTCTGCGTGTGGCTTGTATTTATATCTCGCACTGCACGCGAACGGCTCGTGTGAAACTTCCCAAACTTTCTTTCCCACAGTAACTTTCCACCAATCAGGGCGAGGGACACGCGGCCCGAGGGAGGACGGCTCGTGGTCGGCGCCCTCCCATTGGTTGTTTGGCCGCTGGAGCTGGCGGCCAATGGCGCGAGGCCCGGGTTCAGGGCACAGCCGGGGAAACTGCCTTCAGCCTTCAATCATCGTACCGTTTACATATTAACAGTGGAGCCGCAGACTGGGCACCGCCACAAGGAGCGGGCACAGGGACCTTTTAATGTCCCAGACAATAGATAACAGCAGAAAATACAACAAAACTATAATAATAAACCGTTTATTCAGCCTTGAGCAGATTATGTTTTGGCATGTCTCCACAGACAAAGTTACCCTAACTCTTGTAGAATTGAGGTGTCCTAATTTAATTGGTAACTTCTTACAGTAGGCTAAATGAAAAAAAGAAAGTAAAACTTCGGTACCGTTTAAAAACCACCAGTGGGAAGTGGTAGCCTATCTGGAAATCAGAGTTTAAAACATGTGGCACGGAGGCACGGGGAGGCAGCAGTTCTGTTTTCTTTCCTACCAAACTTCACAGAAAGTTACTGTTATAATGACATTAGCAAAAGAAACAACTTTAGATGACAACTCAAAACCACAAGAGGAGACAAACTTAAATCCTCAGATACACACACACAGCCTTAAACTCAACCATTATGTTCCTGGAGTAACGTTAATTTAGCCTTCCCTCAGAGGAGGGAAAACAATTAAATGCGCACACTCAATTTCCATGCTATTTATTTACCACTGTAGTTCTTAACTCTGTGGTACACATTTTTGCCATTTAATCATCTGTCGATGTTGTGAATGTGGAGCACGTGCCAGGATGTTTTATGAGCGTGGTGGTTGGAGGTTTGGCCGCCGGACTGCCGGGGGGCCGCCGGGCCAGGGAGGAGGGTGGAGGGGTGAAGTGTGTGTGTGTGTGTGTGTGTGTGTGGGGGGGGGTATGTGGCGGCGGCGGCGGCGGCGGTTTACATTAGAGGGGAAGGTAAATAGCAGCTGCTGTTTTAAAAGCCTGGGAAAACCACGCCCACAGAGAGAGCTGGATCGGGCTCCCTTATCGGAATGTGAGCCAGAGCAGAGCAGAGATATTTCTGAGCCCGGAGAGCTCACACGATCAGACCGCTGCCTCCTCCTCCTCCTCCTCCTCCTCCTCCCCGCCTATGGTCGCCCCACAGTGTTCAAGGCTTTTTTAGATTTCAGGTCATAATTTCGTTTCCTTATCTTTATTGCAGTCGGAGAGACGCAAGAGCAAAGCAGATGAGCAGTAAAGAGAGAAAGAAATAGGGCTCATAATTGCATCTTATAAGTTTATTGACGGTGAGCAGTTCTACATTTTTCAAGTTGTGCGACAGCGGTCCTTAACAGGGAAGTTTATATGAACATACGCTGTCTGTAATAAGTATCACCGTATTTAGGAGTGTTGTGGGTATTGAAAGTTTGAACAGTCCTTGAGGTGATCATCACATTGGTTCCTCTATTAGCCTAGCCCAAGTGTTCTTTCAGACTACTAATTTCAGAAACAGTGATTTCGCTAAGAAAAGACTGAAGTCGACTGATTCTAACGCTATCATTAACTAGCCTATATGTTTAATCCTATCATCGTTTGTTTGTTTACTTTCTCCTGGTGGAAGTATTCCCACTATTTCCCCCGAATACAATTAAGAAAGAAAACATTCAGCATGCGCTTCATCTGGAGGTTTAAATTGACAACTATGCCTATGTGAGGGGGAGGTTTAATCGGAAAAAGTAATGAAAATAAGATATTAAATAACAACTCCATTGCTTTATTTTTGGAGTAGGGAGCTCAAAGCACGGCTCTCCGCTGAGCTCACACACCTCCAGTTGCTGTTTAGACCGCGACACGTGGCACGCAGGCGACCAGGGGAAGGTGCTCCTCTTGCCGGCTTGCCGCCTGGATCTGCGGGGCGTCGCCAGCGGCTGGCCGCAAGATCGTGAATTTGATAGGCAGCGAAGAGCTGCACAGGGCTCCTCAGCTGAACATGAGAGAGGCGCACAGATTGTTTTAAGTTCTCTCCAAACCTGAACTTGAGCACCCAGTGGTAAATTACAATGTCTGAAAACTATATGGCAGGCTGTGGACAGGGATGCATTATGTTATCAGAAGGCCAAAACATTCATTGCTTTATATGTCCCTGCAAACATTTTATTCTCATGTGGTTAAGTCCCTTTAAAGCTTTTGCTGATTTCATATTACCCAGATTTGAGTCTCAAAAGAGGAAATCTTGTTAAATGGCTGGTTAAATTAGATTTACACTCTACCAGCTAAAATGTCAGAATGATTAACTGGCATGTGGAGGCATCAGTGAAACCACACACGCGTCTTGAGTGTAATTGCAAACTTTGCTTTTGGCAGGAGGGAGTCTGGTCTGTACATGCGCCTAAACCAGCTATAATCCTAAATATCCTTCATGCGCAACAACACTGCCTGCCTCTGTCAAACACATCACTAACATGTCTCATTGTTGTGCACTGCACACCTGAGCCGTTTCCCCCTCACAATGGTACTGACAGAGTTCCAAAACAAATGTATTGATGTGAAGCAGACAGAGTGTAGGTTTTGGAACACTCTCTGGCTGAATGACTTTCTCACGCTCATGTTGCAAGAGGTCTGAACTGAGTCACAGAGCCCTGGGTCTGTCGGTCCCTCCCTTTTCCCTGCAAGTTTATCAGGCGCACCTGGCTACCGTCGGTCCCCTGAGTGTACCTGTTGCTATGTCTCAACTCCTGTATCAAAAGAAATCTGTGGGAAACGGGCTGACTAACAGCAAACACAGCTATCTGTTGTAAAAGCTTTTGATCACATGATGTTTAGAGATACTTTACTGATGAAAAGCCAATGACAATTGTCTGGCCTGCAGACAGGAAAACAAACAAGTGTGATTATTTTACATCTTTTCTTTGGAACACCCCGCCCTCACTCTCCAAATTCTCACACTCTCTTTACCTGTGACCCCCCTCCCCTGTCCCCGCACTAACCCTCAGCCCTCTTGATCTTATCCTCTCTCCATTTTTATCTCTCTTTTTATATCACCCCTCCTTGCTGTACTTCCCTCCTCCTTTTATCTCCCTCTTCCTCTTTTTTTCATTTCCACCGCTCCCAATCTTTCCCATGGCTCATATCTTTATTGAGCCCTCTCGACCATGGACCTCCACACACTGCAATAATGCAGCAATAATGCAATTAGACAGGGAGATTGTGGGGCTAAAGTGTGTGAAAGTGTGAGATATTCCTCTCACAAAACAATCTGGCCCGTTGTCACACACTGCTCATGCCTTAATGTGTAAGCCATTGGTGAACAGAGCTGCTGCAAACTGGCGCTCCTGGTGCCACAAGGGTGACAAGGTTGTGTGTGTGTGTGTGTGTTCAGGGGGATAGGGTTGAAGCTTAAATGCCTATGCTGGCATTTAAGCTTCATTATTGGCTGGCAAGAGGAGTGGGAGTAAGCAGACAGTCAGACAGGCTGTATCAAGGCCAGCCTGGAGGTGTCATGTGGCTGCCGCTGCCAAACTGAGGGTGGCACTGTGTCTTTTCCAAGAGGCTGTCACACAGTGGTTGACTGACTTGACTTATCCAACAGTTCACACTGTGATTAGCATGGTCAACAAGTCACCAGACATCCTTTAATTTCCTACAGAGCGAGTGGCCAATGTGTGCACAGTCACTGCTCGTCAACAGCCGATGAACTTTGCATCTCTGCTTGGAAACGGCAAACACAGCAAGCTCATTACAAACAGTCAAAGACTCCCAGTTCTCTACAACTTTTACTTGAAAGACTGCAGGAGTAAATATGCTAGAGTTAAAGATAAAGATACATATTTTATTTGGTCCAGCTTGAAGATTTTCCATAAAGTTTAGAGTGAGAGTTCATTCTTAACTTTGGAAACAGTAGTTCAACAAAGTAATCTTACCTAAAGGTCTACTTACTAGGTTTTTCCGAAGATTTGAACCACATCTCACAGTCTTTACATGGCGTTCGCTCAGTTGCCGTCAGATGACCGAAGTGTGGAACTTTGGTTGCATTATAACAGGTGGTCAATTGGAAGAAAGACCGTGAGATGTGATTGATAGCTCAGGAAAAAGCAAATGTAAACTGATTTAAACATGTTTTGACAAACTACTCTGTGTAGAGGTTTTAAGCTGCTCTAGTAGACTGTTTTGATCAATGAGTCTCTGTATAATGTGTGTCCTGCTTCCTATCGCCCTGCACTAGGGGTGTCACGATACCAAAAATTCAGTACTTGGTGCCAATACCAGTAAAATAACATGATTCTCGATGCCGATTTCAATACCAATGTAAAAGAAAAAAAGGATTTCTAAGATTCCATGTACTTTAACATGAAACATGAACTTTTTAATAAAATATTTGAAAAATATCAAAATGTCATAACAAGACGTACAAAACATGGGCAATAGAGCATAGAACAACATAATAAATTGCAATTAATGGTCATAGTGTTCCCAGACACATTCCAGACTTCCGGGCATCTTTTCAAAAGGTACTGTGCAAAAACAACAACAGGGTTTCTAAGAATTGTGTGACCAGAGACGTTACAAACCCCAGGTAAATATTGGAGATGTATTTGAAAGATGGAGACAGCTTAAAGCCCAAAAGGACACTGAGTTGGCTAATTTCCTCCTGAACAGGTAGCTAAGCATTAGCTTCAGGCTAATTTATCACAGCTACAAGGGATGGGCATTTTATGTAATTTCAACTTTGTGTACTCACATTGAATTATATAGCTAGAGTAACTGAGTTGGTTACTCGCAAAAACAATTAGAGGGAGAAGACCACAAACTAATGTAAACAGAATTCAAATTATTCAATAACAGGCTTTGCAAATTAATTATGAGATAGGAAATGCATTAAAGTGATGCTTCAGGTACACATTATGTGTTTTTGTGAGAGACATTGAACAGATATGTTAGTTTGTATTGAAAACTACATAGGATAACTTGCCACGCATCTTAAAAATCACAAATCTGATAAAGAATTGTCAAAAGGGCAAAACACATCTGTCTACATTTGCCTGTGAAAAACAATATACTGTATCTACAACAATCCACTATATGGCTGCCTTTAGAGGCTCTAGCACCACCCACAATCAGTCAGAATAGAGTGACCCATCACCCAAGTTGCTCACGGTGTGAGCACAGGGTTACAGCAAACAGGGTTGTGTGAAAGCGATAAGCTCTGACAACTTACAGAAAGCGCTGAATGATAGCAGAGCCAGCCGTTACTTTTTTTGGAGTGTGAGAGAGGAGAGGGGGAGTAAGTGGAGCAGCGAGTGAGTGTGTTTATGCGTGTGTGTTTGTGTATGTGCAAGTGTGTGTGTGTGTCTGTGCACACGCATTATCCCAGCGTGACACAAATGTGTGTTATTAGTGGGAGTGGAGTAGGACCTGTGCTCAGCTGCTGTTAGCGAGGCCAGCCAAGGCTTGGAGAGCAGGATCAAAGCAGGGACAAAAAGAGAGAAGGAGAACTGACAGATCCTCCAAGCAGAGAGAACAGAAGGAGGAGAGAGGAGAGGAGATGAGGGGATTTGGAGGCTCTCCAGATACAGCCGCACACATCGCTTACCTCCCCTCACACACACCGAGGTGCCTCGAGCAGCCTGGGAGCAAGGAAAACAATAAGTGCATGAATGTACTCATGCTTTCTTTTTCTCTCTCTCTCACACATACACACACACACACAAACACCCCAGACACACGAAAGATCAGCATGGGTCACTCTAAGCCTCGCAGACAGAGGCGCTGGGGTCCGTTTTGGCTGGCTAAAACAGAGAGAAATGTTTTAAGGCCTCAGAGCTGGGCTGTAGACCGGAGCCTCCCCTGGCAGCTGCCACTGCCTCCCTCCACTTCAGAGACCAAGACGCTCGCACTTCCTTTAGGGGTCTCTCTCTCCTTTTGCCCCCCCACCCCGCTAGCTTCAATCCATCCACGTCACTCCTCCTTCTCTCTCTTCCTTGCATCCATCCGACCCTCTCCTTTTCTCCGATGCCTCCTGGAGCAGACCAGCAATATTTGCATGTGTGGGGGAGGCGGTAAAGCGTCGAAGGTCAGGGGTCACAGTGAGTCAAACCCAGCAGCGGTGCAGAGGATGCGGCTGGGGAGAGGACCAGCGAGTTGGCCCGGGTCTCTGGTTAGCATGCCTGAGGCTGGAGCAAACTGGGAATACGGTTGCTTCTGCTGCTTGTACTGGTGCGGGTGGGGGTGAGGGCCACTCATGCAAATACAGTGCAACCACCATTTACTAGATGTTCTGACTCTAGACAAATTTGTATGCACAGCTCAAATTGTATAACAACAGGAAAGATAACGTCAAATTTGGGTCAGATATTCCTGATATGCACCATTGTACAGTTACATTTTATACCTAAGTTTGATAAGGTATTTACGTGTTCTGGTCCAATATGAATAGATTACTACCGGTATGTAAAACCACTTGCCAAACACGACTGATCTTGGGACAATGATCAGTCTCTATGCGAGACATTTTCAATTTCCCCGCCAGTTTCCAGATTTACACAAACAACAAAAAACAGCTGAAACATTAAGTTTTTCTTTGAGCCTTGAACATGACTCCCCCTTTATTTTTCTATCTATTAACCATCAGGTCCACATAAAACTGAGTGTGGCTCACTTGGAGAACTCCAAGTGAGCACTGGGGCATTTGAATTACAGGTGCATGAAGCCTCCCCATTTCCTCCTAAAGAGGCTGTTTGTTGACTGTAGATAAGGTAAGAAGGCCAACCTTTGAAGAGGCAGGCACACAGGCAGGCACACCAAACACACACACACACACACACACACACACACACACACACACACACACACACACACACACACCTCCTTAAACTGACAGCTTAATGCTGTGAATCATTATCTCTAATAGGCCTTTAGTGTAAACAAACACTTGCAGAGTATTGATGCAGATCTTTCACATGCAGTCACTGATTCCCCCCATCATCATAGCCAGATAAAACGTGTCAAATTCAGGGTTCACTTATATTTGCATAAAGGTGATGGGTTTAAATACTTTGGCAGGAAATAGAGAGGTAAAGGGTTATAGTAAGAATGATGAAACAGTTTTGTCTTCCCTAACAGCTGTTTCAAATTCCAGTGGCAGTGTTTGAGGAAATTAGACTGGATGGTCCTGTCACAACAGCTGCTGCATCAACCACCGTATCTCATCTTAAATCTGGACAATCTCACATAGTTAAATGTGCATTGCCAAGATGTCTAGGTGTGTGAAAGTCTTGAAATGGGATATGGAGGAAGAAGGAAAGCCTGATGTTACAAAAAATGCATACTTATAAATAAATAAATCAACACAGCAGCATATAATTAGGGTTTTTTGCCCAGTGTCAGCAAGGCTCTGCTCTAGTAAAGTGTCCTGGAGCAGACGTTGAACTGGATCCAGCTGTTCTACACAATAGCTGCCCCTGACCTCCCTGGAAGGAAGAATGCGTTTCACAATGGGAATCAATCGGGTATTACACTGTTATCACTCACATGTGATTACAACTAATGGCTTGAGTAATAATTCAAGTTTTGCTCCTGTGCAAACCTGGCAGAGGGCAGAGCTGTCTGCGAGGATGCCCTGGGAGGCCCCAGAGCCCTTTTTCTCCTGCTACCTGGGCCAAGGCCAACCTTATCAGACAAGAGGGCCCCGAGGATTACTCTCCCCCAGTGCATTAGCATCCCTCCTGGAGAAAAAGGGCAGCCATCTCTCCCTCCTCTCTTCCACCTCAAGCCCTCGTCTCCCCCCCCCCTTCGGCCCTCAGCACTCCACCTTTCCCGTGGGAGTTTGCAAAGCCAGGATAACCTTGAGACCTCAGCTGGTTCGCTGCCAGAAACATTAAAGAAATTCCCTCCTTCCCCCCTTTTCTCTCTCTATCCTCACCTCTCCTGTACACCCCCACCGCCCTCTAGCCCTCCTCCTGATCACTGGGACATTACTCTATTTTTTGCTCCCTGCGCCCCCTTTTCTCTCTCCTCCCCTTCTTTTTTATGCCCTTTTTTGCCTTCTCAGCCTCCTCTGATTGTGACTAAGATTAGCCCTTTCTCTCTCTCTCTCCCTCCCTCATTTCCTCCTTTCTCGTCTTCGACAGGAGAGAGAGGGAGGGGGCTCAAGTAAAGTAAAAGAAAGGGCTGTTCACATAATCTCCTGCGTAGATGACTATTATCTCTAGATTGTCGAGCTGCCAATTTCAATTTAGCCAGCCCTGTTATCAGGCCAAAAATAAACGCCTCATTTGAAAAGTGGAAATCAAACTGTCCCGACAAGAGGGATGACTGACATTGATTGCAAACTAACTGTTTTGGTGGCAGCCTGCACTTTGTGTGGCTTTTGTCTCTTGCTTCTCGTTCCCCCCAATTTAGCCTCTCTCCCTATTCTCTCTGTCAGCTTCACGGCTGTCATATTCCTTTAGTGCTGGAAAGGTCAAGTGCTGCTTGCTGCCTGTGAGATCTGAGGGAGCTCAGGGGTATTCAGCTGCCCCCCTCCACATCGCTTTGTGGCAACAATGCTTCTTGCCGCGAGCTCCCCTGCACTTCCATCGGCCAGCGGTGGCAGCGACGGTGGCAGACCGGGTTGCAGAGGAATGTGTTTATCCCCTGTAGTTAGCGCCCTCCTTTCAAGTTCCCAGCTCCTCCAAGTTGATCTGTTTTCACCACCCCGCACAGAAAAGGGGCCCCGTGTTCCTGCAGGATAGTAGCAGGGATCAGTTCTCAATGTTTATGGTCAAGAGAAATGATAAGTAATGAAGACAAGAGGGAGACAGAGACTAAGAGGAAGGGACATCAAAGGAAAAGTAATGATTTACATTTACTTTTGTCCATGTTGGAGTACTATTGCACTCAGTACGTTTTTACTCCGGTCAAGTAATGTTACACTAGACTGTCCTCAGACATGTTGTGCTTTTATTCAGGAGTTGAAAACAGAGGCTTTCATGTGGCTCTGAGATTTTGACAAGGAAACGGAGAGAGTTTACAAACAAGGGCTTTGTAATAGTTTCCCATGACATCACTATGGGGCCTCAAGGGGCTGTGAACCAAATCCTCTCTGAGGCTTCACTCACACTCACACACACACACACACACACACACACACACACACACACACACACACACACACACACACATATGACCTCATCACCACCACATTTCAGGTTTCACCTTGCTGCCCCCCATCCCCGCCAAAGTCTCTCCCTCTCTCAGTCACTTTAACACCCTATCTGCCCCCTCACCTCCCCTACTGCCACACCCATCTCAGGCTCCATTGTTCTTCTTCAGAGAGCTTCAGCTTTCAACGTGGAGATGAGCTAACTGCCGCCGCTGTAAGATCGCAGCCTGCTGGCTACAACTCTCAGCCTTACACTGGTTTCAGAAATCGGTTTCTCTTCTCCACCCACTTAAGCCTGCACGCAGTCGCCACTGGGCAAAGGATTATGGGAAAGGCCGTTGACATGTAAGTGGTTGGGCTGGAGTCAAGTGTTGGCTGCTGCAGTGTTAATTTCAGTGATTTTAAAGGGCTGGTTTGCTCACCACAGCTCCTCAAGGGCCATTAGAGGTGCTACTTTCACAGCGTGGCCTCACAATGAAGAAAATTATATCTGGTGTACATAATCTTTATTCATTCAACAGAGCCACACTGTGCTAACTACTTCTACTCACCCCATCCACTTTTCCACTCAACTTAATCCATACTGGATAACAAATTATTTTTATTCCACCTAAATGCACCACCTACTGTGCTAAAGTAAAGTGACTGCGATAACATGTCTAACATTGAGAGGCTGATAGCATTATGTATGAGACCGTCAGTCATTATCTTCTCTGTTTTTAATCTCTTCTCACAACCAAACACTGCAGTATACAGATGCAGTATGACCTAGTTTAACTCTCTGTGGGTTTAGTGGCCCTTCCAACTTCAGTGGCATTTCAGGTGAGATGGAGGTAAGTATTTATTTAATTTTGGGAGTGGAATGTTCTATTATCCTACGCAAAACATCACAGAGTCCTTGGAACCAAACATAAACACTAACCACGTTTCCATCCACACGTGTATATGTGAATATAATATCGAATGAAAAATGCCTTATTAACAGTAAAATTCGATTGAATTTCATGAATATCGACACAAAGTTTGTATGTTCGATCTCATTCATCATAAATTACAATTGCGTTTTAGGTTATTTTATGGTTGCAACCCGCCATAAAACAAAAGAAGAAGTAGAAGTTTTAGGTCATTTCCTTCACGTATATCCGCTTTCTTTTCAGACATGGCGGGTGTCAACAAAGACAGATAATAAGTGGATGAACAAGGAGACGAGAGACTTTTTAAATTTAATTTACGTTTACTGTTTGGAGTGCTGTTGTTCCCAAACCACAGGCCGCTGCCGCCGTGGCTGTCATCTGGCATTTACATACATCTGCATCATCATAGCGATGTTTTGATAGCGTTGTCGTCTTCTTATAGATAAGTGGATGGAAACATAGTTACTGTTACTGAAGAGCTGCACTGCTAGTTAAAAGATAAATAGAAAACAAATATTCAAGAACAACAATGACCTGAAGCCTTTTCTCTGGATGTAAAGAAGAAAAACACAAAAACACTATACTCTCTCTGCAAAGTATCTAGGGTATGTAAACAAAACCAAACAAGAAAGTGTTATTATGCCAAGGCCTTGTTTACAATTCTAAAATATTTCCGTGGACAGAGGCAATACCTGTCCTTGCTCTGTTTAGCCAAGTAAGAAGATATTCTCACTTGTTGTTATGCAGCTATTCTGCCTGTGGCACAGCGTGTGCTCCTGGTCTCTCTTCAACCTACTGCATTGTCCTCTGACTGGTTACACTTTATTTGAAGGTATCTACATAAGAGTGACATTACACTATCATGAACGTGTCATAAACATTATAAACAAGTCAAAAACATTTATGACGTAACGCTTCTGTCATTCTGTCAAGTGTCATTCGTTTTTTGTCATGACAAGTTAGGGTTAGGGTTAGAGTTAGGCCCAATCCCAATTCTCTGTCTTACCCTTTCCCCTTAAGGTGCTGACACACCAAGGAGATTATCGGCCGTTGGACAGTCTGGCGAGGTCAGTGACTCGAATCTGTTCGGTGTGTCCCGTGCCATTGTCCGTCTGGGGGGCTGTCGCCATTCATCTTGGCCGACCTGACATGTTCAGTCGCCGGCAGGGCAGTCGGGACTCACCCGGAAATGGCGAGCGGAATCTCTCAAAATCTGACGAAAATCTTTTAAACTGACCTTTGTTGAGCTGAAATGAAGACAGATTCAGAAACTTCATGGCCTATTTCTCGCTTAAAATGTTTTCAGAAACATGTTTCAGTGAACTATTTTAGTATAATATGAGATCGTATTCTGAACGGCCGCCATGACAGTCTGGCTTTGAATTTCCGGAGAAAACAAACCCATGTGACGCGTTCGTCCAATCAGCTCCCGGTTTTCATTTCTTGGGCAACAATTACAGATTAGCGCCGCCTGCTGTTATAGAGATGTATTACGTCTGGTCTCGTCTCGTCTTTTTGGTCTGTTCTGTGGCAGTTTTTGGACCAACACGGGGAGACTGATCATTTCGACTGGCTTTTCTGTTGACGGTCGGCCGTCGGCTATATGTGTAAGCAGCTTTACTCCTTCCCCTTAGTTTTGCGCGTTCATGTGAGAGTAAGGGGCTAAGGGGAAGGGGTCGATACCCCTTAAAACCATGCACTTTCGCAAGCTTACTTGAAACCAAGGGGTACCCAGACTACACTGCGCAACCGGCAACAATGACAGCCAGATCAACCAGAGAGTATGTAAGTATTTTTGGCTTAAATAATTAATTTAAAAATTACAACAGTCTTGTTTTGTGCTCTGAACAGTCCTGTACATAAATGGCGTTTTTCCATTACATGGCACCTGCTCGCCTCGCCTCGACTCTACTCACCTCGACTCGCTGTGCGTCCGTTTTCCATTGCAGATTTTAGTATTGCCTCAGCGTGGCTGGTCGTCTTAGCGACTGCCGTGGGCGTGGCCTAGTAGCTTGCTTTCCCATTGACATATCCCCGACGCATTTCCTGGTTCTCCGTCTCAGTAAACAACATGATATCAAAGAGATAGTTAACGTTTACTGCTCCAGATTTCCCACCGTGGTCACATATATATGACTCTAGAGTCGCTACTCGCTGCGGAGCGTCACTCTCTCACTTCTCCCTCGCTCACTAGCTCCCACACACACACATACGGCGACTCAACACACACACACACATCACACATGCACACACCAGCGCACCAGTATAACCATCAGGCCACTTGTATTCTACGGAGAAAGCTCTGCATGGAGCCTCCGGCAGCAAAAAACCACCGCTGGCTAAACTATTTAAAAATGCCGTCTGTCGCTAGCAACGCAGTGATCAGTGACGCTTCTTTCCGACCAATCAGCAGCCTGCAGGGTTTCACGTCACCTTCTCGGCTCGCCTCAGCTTGCTTGGAACCTCGACTGAGCAGGTACTAAAAAAAGTACCTGTTAGCAGGTACTAGGTACTTTTTTTCGTAATGGAAAACCAAAAAAGGCGAGTAGAGTCGAGTCGAGGCGAGTAGGTACCATGTAATGGAAAAGCGCATATATATTTGCAACCATGTTCTTAATTGAAGCGTTTTTGAAAAATCGCTAGTTTGCTAACGTTACATTGCTGATTTGCAAAACAGTCCCGCATTTCTCTGCCTTGAATGGATTCCATGCATGTCTACAGTTTTAACTAAACTCCATTAGCAGCAAAATTTGTTTGATATCAGTGCATAACACTACTTGCTTTTGCGACATCGATACGTGTTTTACATTTACCGTCCTGTATCACACACAGGGATGCCGGAGGAAGCCCGGCAGCTTATCCACTTTCGGGCTGAAAACGAGCAGAAGTTTCTTAATCAAAATATGCTGTATAGCAACTATGGGAGTGAGTCATGGGTTCATGTTGTAGCCATTCATTATTGTATTGGTACTGTATTATTGTAATCATTTGTAATTCATTCCTGTTCATGCACCTGTACATTGTTGTTGGTTATGATACAGGACACTAATGAAAGAAATGGGGTTGGAGGGAAGGGTTACTAGCCAACAGGCATCAGACTGTGGTCTGGAATTTCAAAATAGCTGTAGTTTTTTTGTTTGTGGTTACCATATGCACAATGTCTTTTTTGAGTTTTAGACATTTGAGTGCCTTTTTTATATGCGTGTGACATGTAAGTTATGGTTCTAATAGTTGATAATGGTTCTGTAATATAATATATTTTTATATAACAGATCATAAAAAAGAACATCTGTATCTGCACCACCACCACCAAAGTGAACATAAAAGAACTATAAAATATATACATGCATATGACACTGTTGTCAAAACCCACACAATTGACATACACACTTGCAGACGGCATCTTGGAAGTTTGTGATCAATACTTGTCGCCTCTGATGACGTAGCAGCCAGCTAGCGATGATGTATGATGACGTAACCGTAACCAAGTGGTGTCTCATTTCATAGGGGTATGTTTTCACCCTAGCCCTTACCACTCTGTTTTGAGGGACAAGGGCTAGGGGTAAGACGAAGGGGAAAGGGAAGGGGTAAGACAGAGGAATGGGATTGAGCCTTAGGGTTAGGGTTCATGTGTCATGATAGTGTCATGTGTTCATGACAGTGTCATGTCACTCTTATGTAGATACCTTCAAGTAAAGTCTTACCCTCGGACTTCATTGTGTGGTTGTTCACATTTTTGCTTACCATTTCATAATTTTGATTATCCACTGAAAAGTGATTAAGGTCATTTCAATGTCCCTCTTATTGACTTTTCAAAAGAACAGACTACAGCTACAGGACTGAACCTGTAACCTCTCAGTTCTGAAGCTGGTCTCTCCAATTTCAAGGAGAATTAACCCGACATGTTTATGGTAGTTCATGGCACAATATTTATTTTTCACTGCAACTACAGTATGGTTGAGGTATGAGTAAGGTCAGGCAACTAAAAACACGTTAGAAAAACAGAAAAAAACCCAAATCTAGATAAAGATTGTCAAGCATACATGCAATATTAGATATAATGCAAACATGGTGGTGTCAAAATGCCATCACTACCTTATCCTTCCTTTGTGCTGTCCTACAGTATATATACAGTATACAGTTTTTTCTGCATCTGTACTGAATGTTAGGAGGGGTGTGCTGCTACTCCCCCAACCAACTAGGTGCTCCAGTAACAAAGGACCAAATATGAAAAAACAACTCGGCAACAGGCTCAAGTAAAACACCCTGACGAATACTCTACATCAAAATGAGTTTATTGAAATAAAGAAGATTCTTCCAGTTAGCCAGATGAGCTGTGTTTACCCATTTTGTACAGACTGCTTCCACTGAATATAAATCACTTATGTTGAACAGTTGCATATATGAATGGAACATGTGGGAGAGTAGTTTAACTCAGTAGCCACATTGAGGGGTCAAGGGTTCAGAGAAAGGGCGTCACTGAGGAAGCTGGGCTCATGTCCCGAAGCAAGGTGCCTTAACAGGATTAAACAGCAGCCTATCAGATCCATTTGGGATAACAACATCTGTCAAATGAACAACTTCACTGGCTGGCCTAACTATCCTGTCTCCACTTATCTAGAAATCCTGAAGTCATCTCAGGGCGATGCAGAAGGCAAAGGGCAGGGACACAGTTTGGTCAGCCACATTCTGAAAAAAAGGCTGTTTCTCTATTTGACCGCATACTGTATTTTATCTTTCCCCCAACTTGTTGTAGACCAGCACAGTGCAGTACAAGTGCACTCAGCACAGTGAGTCACGCTTATCTAAAAGTAAAACAAACAGTCAAACAGGATTTAGTGATTTGGTCGCCTGTTAAAGGTCAGTGACCAGTGGGACAGATATTCAGGCAATTATTGCAAGCCCCCAGGGACAGTGCTGCACAGTGCAGCCATTTTGGCTGCACTGTGCATAATTTGACACAAAATATTGGTTTAATAATAGTTTCATCAATTTAAAAATGGTCTTCCAGAGTCTATGATCAGAACTGCATCCATAGCAGCGGTCTGCTATTCTGAAGTAACAGACTGTAGAATACCGTAATTGAGAATCGAGTATTGAACAAAGCTATGTAATAAGCATATTTATTACATTCATGAATTACTGGGGTGGAGAAGTAAAACAGGGTCATGTTTCCCACACATTGGCCAATTACTCCCCTGAGATGGCAGCTAATCTGCACCCGCCCAGGCCAGGCATTTGCCCACCCAGACCCTACCCTGTTCAACCCTCGACTCCGGGGCTGAAGCTTATGCTAAAAACCCCACTTACAGAATAATATAAAAGCTCCAGTGCCTATGACTTATCCCTGCCCTAACTGGAGTTAGACATCCTGTGCGCCCAGCACTAAACTCCCACTCTCATCTCACCCATTGCCTTATTTCAGCACCCTTAGATGCAATTCTACTCAAATCCCCTGACTCACTCCCTGATCCCCTTTCCCTCTTTTTCTACCCAATCCCCCTTCTTCTACTGAGTAACTTTAATTGTCCTGGGAAAGTCACGGTTGGTCCGTGGGACACAAAGCACCAGTTTATAATTAATGTTACAGAGGAGGGATTACAGGAAGCTCTGGGCAGCCTGATCTGAGAGGCTGTGACAGAAAGTGTGTGATCTTCCTGCTTGAGCCAGACTCAGAGGGCTTGTGTGCATGCGTGTGTGTGTGTGTGTGTGTGTGTGTGTGTGTGTGTGTGTGTGTGTGTGTGTGTGTGTGTGTGTGTGCGTGTGCGTGTATCTGTGTGTGCAATCCATCAGAACAATGGGGAATCTCCCTTCCTTGCACAAGCTAATTTATGCCTTCATTGCCCAGGCCATCTGCACCATACACCCACATGTGGTACGTCCTCTCTCGAAACTGCGCTTGAATGTGGGCAACAGGTTTTATTCAGACCTAAGAGTGCTGTTTATGTGATTGAAGAACCCAGAAGGAGTGTCTTGTGCTGTCTCTTCCTCTCTTGGGTTTAGGGGGGTGGAGCTGGAGGTGGTGGGTGTAATGGAGGAACCAGAGGAGGAGGGGTGGGACCAGAGCCCCTGCCAGGCCAGGTGTAAGGCTGGGGGCTATGCACGTAAAAACATGAAGCATTGCACTCCACCACACAGAGTTAGGCATTAATACAAAACCACACATATACAGGGAATGTTCATTAGACTACTTCTCAGCAAACAACTGTTTTTCCTGTTTATCAACCAAGAAAACTGCTCAAATGACAACTTAGACCTCAACTTAAGACCTGCTGATTGCGGGTGTCTACTTAAATCCAGTTAAATAGAAAATAGAGGAACCTGGGATGCTGAAAGAGGAAAATAGCAAGCACAATAAAACGGTGGTGAAATTCAAATTATTCCAATTGTGATGAAGTAGGAGGAGGAAGAGGAGGAGGATCAAGAATCAGCGGGTTCCTATCAGGTCTTGCCCTCTGGCACGAGCCCGGCTGCCTGTCTTTTATCATCAGCATGCAGGATCAGAGCGTGTCTTACACATCAACTCCTCTGTGTGTGTGCATTTGTGTGTGTGTACATCTGTGTGTGTACAGAGAGGGCACGTAAGGGCCCAGACTGCCTGCAGGGCCCCCCACGCAGATGAGCAAGGGCACAGGAGCGCTTGGCAGAGAAAGTAGAGGATTGTGTTCATGAATGTGTGTGTGTGTGTATGTGTGTGTGTGTGTATACTAGTATGTACTCAGGGGAGAGAGCATATGTGTGTTTGTGAGTAAGGGAGGGAGGTAAGGAGGGAGTGAGTCAGCCAGCTTGGACATATTTTGTCTCTTCCCCACCCTCCCTCCTTACCTCTCATTTTGTTCCCTCATCCCTCCCTCTGCTACTCACTCATTCCCTCCATCCCTCTTTATGCCCTCTCTCCCTCCCTAACACACACCCCATCGCCTCTCAGACAGTAGCAGCCGGGGGCCAGGAGCCTGCTGGTGGAGGCTACATCGATCTCTTCCCAGCTGTGGGGGCGGCTACACACACACACACACACACACACACACACACACACACACACACACACACACACACACACACACACATCAGATTCCTAACCTTGAAGCTGTGGCAGTAGATGTAAGGGGGCTCTGGGTTTGACCTGGTATGACTCTGAAATCTGCTAGGCTTTCTTCAGCTAACCTCTGGAAAGCTTGTTCAAAACCCACGTGTGCACCCACACAAACACTTAATCGCACACATGCAAACAGCCAGAAATTTGTGGACAACGGACAGACAGCTACTGAGTAAAATGTAATGTGGTCGACTTAACAGGCTACACATCTGTAACTTGTTTACATGAATAATAATAATAAAAAAGTAAAGGCAAGATGTTTTAGTACATCTTGTCTTTTCAACCTGTCATGTCCACCTAGGTTGGTGAACATAATACTTTGAGTGAATTCTTTGTTTCAAAACCTTAACATTTAAAAAGTTACCTCTTGTTACCATTTGCAGCGAGCGGGCTGTGATTTGCAACATGAGATAATATCCTATCTTGCTCATTTTGTTACGTTTTACTATTTAGCACAAATGCCGTACTTGCAACCCATGCGTGAGCATGTGCGAGCCCTGCAGTGCATGCAAATTTATCGGCAGTTTAGTGAAATGGGTTCCCTTGCAGGTGTACATAGGATATATCATAATAACCAACATATTTGGGGTCATATGGATAGAAATTAAAATCATAAGGCTCCAGTATAAAGGCACCTTGCTTGTGTGTGTGTGTGTGTGTGTGTGTGTGTGTCTGTGTCCTGTATGTCTGTGGATATGTATGTGTGTGTGTGTTAAATTTGCTGTCATAAGAGATGCTCCATTCAACAAGGCTGCCAAGGTCATCATTTAATCTCTGCAATATGTGCTGTAATGGTTCACCACTTCTCATTCATTGCAAACAGCATAAGAAAAGCATGCCATGGTGGTAATGGTGGGGGACTGGGGGGGTCTTAATCCTGAGCAAAGCCCCAATCAAAGTGAAAAACATAGTCGGGGGAAAAGACAGGGAGGGGTGGAGGTCTTTAGAAAAAGAAGGAATGGGGGCACTGATGAAAAGCCAAATATGCGACATTCACAGAAAAGGAGGCCCTTGTTGATGTGCGGAACCTTTGAAGAAGAAAAAAAAAAAAGCGGAAAAAGGGTGTGTGAATGTGTGTGTGTGTGTGTGTGTGTGTGTGTGTGTGTGTGTGTGTGTGTGTGTGTGTGTGTGTGTGTGTGTGTGTGTGTGTGTGTGTGCGTGCGTGCGTGCGTGCGTGCGTGGAGGGGGGTCACTGTATTGAGGCACATCAACAATGTCACGCCAGTCAAAACAGCGTAAAGTTGACAGGACAGGACCCCTGCTGACACACACACATAATCATAAGTCTTCCCTCTCACCCCCCTCCTGGTAGTGGAGCATGCAGATTGTGGGAAACAGCAACTGAGGCACGCGCCAGATAAGATCTCGCCTCTCTGGGCCTCTCTGGAGATGCAAACACGACCCTGTTGGCACGCAGCAGCAGCAGCCCCCACCCCCCATATACACATACACACATCTTCTTTTACCACACTATAACTCACACTGACCCAGGCAGCCATGCTCCAGAGTGTGTCATCTACTTCCTCAAATGTATGAAATCAATTACCCCACAGACTGCTTTCAGCCATCTTTGCCCCTTCTATGGCCACCCACTCTAAGGTTAAAAATAAATTGATGGTTAGTAGTATGTAACATGCTTCACATAGATAGCATCTATATGTGTTAACAATATTTTGTTGCTTTTCAGGACACAGAATACCTCTCCCACTCATTTCCAGTGCTCTACCGCTTAGATTGTTAATGATGTATCAATACATAAGCAGTATTTTACTGTTGGAGCTGGTCCAGGCGGAACTAGTTTTAACGATTTTATATACAGCTAGTTTAGGCCGATGGTCAAAACGTTTTTGCGACATTATTTAGCTTTCTTAGATCTTTGGGTTTTTGTCAAATATTGGACAATTTTATGTATTTGAACCTTGGAGAGGTTTTACAGGTGAAAGGTCTCTTTGGTGGAACAGCTAACAACTCATATGCATTGAAAATGTGACAATGGCCCATACTAGACATTGCTTTTTTTATGAGGGATCACAATCCACATTGTGGTTACATCTATACCAATACATTGTATTTTATAAGCTTATCAAATTTTCAATGCAAATTCTTCATCTGAAAAGTATTAACTACGTTATAGCTGTCAGATAAATGAAGTGGAATATTAAGTACACCCTTTTGCTCTGAATTGTGGTAGAGTAGAAATATAACGTAGCAGAAAATGGAAATAATCAAATAAAGTACAAGTAAGTTAACACTGTACTTAAGTACAGTACTTAAGTAAATGTTCTCAGTTGTTTCTACCACTAGTAGTAGTAGTAGTAGTATTAGTAGCAGCAGTAATAATAAACATGTTTCAGTCTGCTAATTTGACTAGTGTTACAGTCACTCGTTAAACCAAAGTGATCCACAGGTGTAACATTTGAGGTGTCAAGTGTGACCTGTTTTAATGACGTCAACTCATCCAACATTCAGAGGGAGCTGATGCAGTCAGCCATCATGACTTCAGTTAGTCATAGCGGTGAAAAGAGGACAGACTGGTGCTGAGTGGGTGAACCTGGTTCCCGGACTTCTTCCAAGCAGACGATGAGTAAGCTCTGACTGGCGGGATAGTCCCTTGTTCACCATATCGTTTGTCGTGATCTGTCCTTCTTACTTAAAAGTAAATTAACTAAATGTTTGAGCAGACATATTTTACTTCATGTGAAACTAAAGTAATTTTGAGCACAGGGTTTGGTGACACGTTTTCAAAGTGTTGATCAACAGCTTACATTTGAGAGACTATAATGAGGCTTTGAGGAAATAAACAATTTTAACAATCTGTATCATACTTTATTATCAGACAGAAATTGTATTGACTGATCAATAATCAAAGATTAAACCTAATTTAGTTTATACAACACTCAGCAGTCAAACAAAAGGACAATAGAATGTTAAGGTTAGTGGTGCGAAGATTAAGCATCAATCATCTGTGGCAACTTAATGCAACATGCCGTACCTTGTTTGTCTATGAAACTAAATATGCTTGTATTAATTTACACATTGAGGAGAAAGTGGTTGTTTTTGTGGTGAAATTCTCGTGAAGAGGATCTTCTGTCTGTTTTAACCGCAGCTGTTAAAGACTCAACTAAATGGATTAAAGCTATTCTTAAAACTACTGTCAAAATGGTCTCACGTGCAAAGAAAGTCATTCTTTGTGGAAAAACCCTCCCTTTACATCCTCACACATGCAACCTTGCATGTGCACACTGCCACACACTCCTCACAAACTTCACAGTTGTCCCTATTCACTCAGCCTGCACATCCGCCAGACTCCAACATCTTCCCTTCCCACAAGCTAAATATTTGCTCTTGTTCAGATATGGGCCTGAATGACGTGACAATATTTCAACAGTATTTTTTTTGCCCTCCGTCTCTTTCATTCTCAAACACTCCCATTCTTGCCTGTGGTTAACTACTCTCTACCTACATTGGCACTGCATCCAAAAACAGGACTTAACATTTTTTTTAAAGATATTTTGTTCTTAGGACATTATTATTTCACTGCTGCTGTTTTTTGACTGCAACTGCTTGTTAATTGATAGCACATCTTGCTGCTGCCGGTGTTGGTGTTCTCTCTTTATAAGGGTCTATTCGGATCAACCACAGTCCGCAGTCTTCTCCTGAACAGAGGTGGCGCTAATGAGGAAAGGTTACCGACTTTGCTATTTCTACAGACTAGAAGAAGAAGAAAAAGGTAAACAATGGCAAAACTGGCAGCAGCATTGACGTCAATGCTTCGATTTGATTTGATTGGATGACCTACTTCGTCGGATCAAGCCTTTCATTCGCCATAAAATAACTCATCTTAACCCAGTAAGAGACCTGGCATCCGGTTGCCCTCGAGCTCGTTCATGTTTCCTGTTTCCACTTTGTCGCGCGCAGCTGAAAAAAATAGAGTGGCGCACGCCCTCTGGTTGCGACCTAAAAGTCCTGGCGTGCCAGCGAGATCTACGTCATTTTGACGTCACATTGGCGCGCGCGAGCTCGGCTGCGGCGACTGTAAAACGGCCCCAAGGCTAAATTGGGGAATAGGGTATTGTAGCCTCAGGGGGTGGATGGCCAGGTCATCTGAGCTGTCGCAGTAGATAGACCCTCATCCCCCCCGACACATACACACACCCCGCCCTTTCTTGAGGCCCCCGTACGGTAATTGGGCCTCACATCAAACAGGCTTCATTAGAAGGACTCCAGCAACTGCTAATCCCCTGCCTTCACACACAGGGTGGTGCAAGGCGTCGGCCAAGCCGCACAAAACATCTTGAGGAAACATCAAAGACCTCCTCATCTGCGTCCCCAAAACTAAAGACTTATATATGTGTGTGTGTGTGTGTGTGTGTTATTCGTTCGCCTTCGCTGCACCATTGCTATCTGCTCATGGTGACGGCTGAACAGGACAGGCGTTTTTCCAAGTCATCTGGGAACAAAAGAGCACTCTGGCTGCCTCTAAAAACATCAGAAATCAGTGGGAAACAGTCGCCAATCAGTTACAATGTGGCCATCGTGATGCCCCAACTCGCCGCTTGGGTGGGGCCCCGTCATACAAACATGAACACTCACTTTCTCTAACTGACACACGTTAACTCACATGCAAACCAAATGACACACAAAAACAATTTACATGACAAACAAAAGACAAGATTAACAGTTCTGCTGAGGTTACTGTTTTTATCTGTAATGTCTGCTGTGGAAATTGCCCTGTAGAACATAAAGTTAATTACACTTAAATCAGTTGAAAAGCACGCACACACTTGTCACATGACACGTCATGTCAGGACAGATGTTCGAACAGAGAATAAATATTAGGTAAACACACACACAGTGTGTAGATTTATAGAAATACACTTTAAGTTAACTTTTACAATGCTGTAACAGATGTTTATATACAGAGGCAAGTGTATGGCACTTTTTCTTTATGATGTCTGTCACAAAAGAAAGTGATGCCATCATTAAAAATGAATTGCTGGTTGCCTCCAGCTCCCCTGAATAATGATGGAATAGAGCCCACCTCCATCATATCCTTCATTCTCTTTTATTAGTAGCTAAGCTGTTCTGCAGCTGTGCTCCTGATGCCTCCATTGACAAAAAACACACACAAAACTGGCAAAAGATGAGAGGCATTCAACAACCTAACCACACCTAGACCACAGCGTCACACAGAAACATTTTCACACACACACACACACACACACACACACACACACACACACACACACACACACACACACACACACACACACACACACACACACACACACACACACACACACACACACACACACACACACACACACACACACACACACACACACACACACACACACACACACACACACACGTTCATTCCCACCCATCCCTTCCTATCTCAACTGACCTGGCTCATCAGTCCAGCTGACCTCTCTAGCCATGGACACACACGCATCACACACAGGCACACTGAGGATGTGCTGACAAGGAAGAGACTGCCGGCTCTTAATTAGCAGGAAGTTGTGGTGTCAAGGTGTCACAGGCGTGTAGTGCGGAATAGCAGTGCTGGTCCGTCCCTCTATTGATTCCCTCCGGGAATGCTTTGTTGTCGCTTTCCCAGCATCAAACGCCTGCCTGCCATGCACCGCCTGGACCGCAGCCATTTTCCTCACTGCTGTGTTTGGATTCTCTCGTAAATGAGAAACAGCCATTTAGAGACTCAGATGTTCTAATTTTGACCCCATGCTTGAAAGCTCGGAGAAGACAGGGGGGAGTCCTAATTGGCAATTTTGGATCCTTCATAGCGGATGGGCACTAGAGTAACAAATGATTCGGCCTGCCTACTTTCATCTTCCCATATTCTCCTGATGCCACCTCTCTCCACCCCAGGTTTCTCTTGCAACCATTTCTTTATTTTTCCTTTTTCAGGTCTTTAACTCAGGCACTCACATACACACACACTCTCAATCATGAGCGTGTACGGGTGGTCCGTGTGTCTGTTGGCGGGGGCCAGCCGGGGCAGCTTTGCGGAGCAACTCTTCCCAGGCCGCGTTGTAACTGTCAAGGAGGGTGACCTTGGCTTCCTTTTAAAATCCCACCAAGCAGAACATTTATTTAAGGAAGCACTGGGAGCTGGAGGGGAGGAGGGAGTTAAGTGAGGGGGGAAGAGTGACAGGATGGACCCATGGCCACAACATCAAAGACCAAACTAGACAAGGTAGGACAGAAGGGAGAGGGAAAGTGACAGGGGAAATGAGAGACGAGGAACCACAAGACCACATTCCTAATTTTTTTCTCCATTCTGGATTGTTA
This sequence comes from Perca flavescens, assembly GCF_004354835.1. Classification (NCBI taxonomy): domain Eukaryota; kingdom Metazoa; phylum Chordata; class Actinopteri; order Perciformes; family Percidae; genus Perca; species Perca flavescens. Next base: position 21,563,293 of record NC_041339.1, on the reverse strand, counting down.
TTTTACAGCCTTGCTTTTCCAATAATAATATTTTGTCCTGTCTTGCTCATAATCAACTGAATGAAATGGATTACCACAGAGAATAGTTGAGGGACGAGATGGTGTTAGTACCCGGTCGCATGACAGTAAGTGATGAAGAAAGAACACAAGTCTTTTATAGAGCTGAGGCGGCAAACAAGGTTGTGAAATTTAGACAGTTTTAATAATACATATCTATTAAGCTGATTACTCTGAGGTAAGTAAGCACTTAGTGAAACAGTGAGACACATCTGAGTTGAATTTAGGTGCATTTGACTGAACAAAATAGCGGATAACACCCAAAACTCAATCTGAAGAGGACATTAGCTTTTAATTGTGCTACTCTACAAGTACAGTAACAGTGCCTTTGGTGGTTTTAATTTTGCGTAACACTAGCATTAACAATATCACTTGTTTGAGATGGAGGCTAACTGCTGAGTTCTAAATCATTCATGGCGATCAAACAATGGCTATACAGTTAATTTGACAGAAATGTATCAATGTTTAAAATGTTATATAAAGCTTCTTTAAAAATGACAATAAGGTTGTCAGCCTGCGCTAAGAAATGACTGGAATTAAACATTAACACATTAGTAATGTTTGTGCGCTGGCCGGCAACAAGTTGAAAACCGCAGGCGTAGGTCAGTAAAACAGACGCGTCTCTCTCTCTCTCTCTCTCTCTCTCTCTCTCTCTCTCTCTCTCCCCCTGAGTGCCGATGCTCGGTCGGCCGCAGGGCTGAGGAATGTGTGAGAGCCATGTGTCAAATCCCCAGACTGTGGGAAAGTGCTGCTCTCTGCTGAACTCACTCTCTCCCCCCCTCCCTCGCTCTCTCATTTTGTTGGATTGTTCTCCAGGCGAGCGCCCTGCCCCGCTCCAACCCTGTGCGGGTGTGTGTGCATGCAAGTGTGTGTGTTTGTGCGCGTGCCTGACTGCCTCACAGCACACAGGAAGTGAGCGGAGCGAGTCTGCCAGCAAAGCTCCGCCTGGATCTGCCGCTTCCTGCAGACAGTTTCTACGCCAACACCAAGCCCTCCGCAACATACTCACACAGGCAACCTCCTCAGCTCGACGTCAGCATCAGCCAAGACGCCCTGAGAAGGACGGAGGCTGCTCTTTCCCTCTCTTTCTCTGTATGTTTATCTCTGTATCCCGTCTCCCCCTCTCTGCCTCTTCCTCTCGAACACAAACACTGACATCTTCTTTCTCTGTGTATACTGATTTCATTGCTTTGAGGATCCGGAGCTGCGGCAACACTCTGAGTTTCTCTGATGCTTGCCAACAAGCCAGATTTACGAATAACAAATTGTTCAGCATAAAACTAGAAATCTCCACAACATCAAGTGCACACTTCCACCAGGCCTCTTAGTAGAGAGTTCACTTTGCAAACACAAATTTTGCCCAACAACTTCAGTGGTGTGTCTGCACACTCCTAGCTTCTGGTCACTCTGTGAAGACCTGACTTCTTAGTTCTTTTCCACGTCTTTCTGTACTTCTGTCTCTAATCCAATCCGACAGTGTTTTGTTGGTTTGCATACTTATCAATAAAATAATTCCATGGCTACCCTCCTCCCCTTTCTGTTCTGTATTTAGACGTTATATCGGTTTTATCTTTAGTATTGTTACGTGTGGTCCTTTGTCTGTAACTGTCTATGTTAGTGCTTGGTCCCAATTTTAATCCTCAAGGGACATACCTTAATAAATAATGGTTAATATTCTGCCTGATTATGTATTTAAGAGAATAATCATTCTTACTCACATTTTATAATGACCAAAATACCAAATGCTGTTATGTTGCTGCTGTTCTGCCACATTCTGGTCTTTCAGTATGAGGTTTGATAATGAAAATACAAATAAAGAAATAAAACATTGATGTCATGCTTTTACTTTCAAATCTATATGGATTTTCTTTGAAAAGATATTGTTATTCTTGTTTATTGTGCATGAGGTGAAGAAGTGAAATCCTGTTTTATGCTCATATTGGTTGCAGTGTGAACACCGTCTGCCTTCCCTAGAAATCCAGATTTATCTGTACTTCACTCATTCACAACATCGACACACTCAGTTTTTCTTTTTTTTGGTTTGGTCTGTGTTTTTGTCTCTTTCTCTGCTCAGCAGATTTTGAAGAGCAATGTTTCTGTCAATCATCCTGTGCTTCTCCACAACAGCATCTAAAAATATGTGTGTCGAGACACAGGCTCACTTTCTCTCTCACACACGCTGTACTGATGACATAAGCATTCTTCAGGCCTCCTGATCTCTCTTCCAGCTGGAGGAAGAGGAGCAGATCTGCTGTTTCCTTTCAGTGACATCCAGAGTGTCGCGAAATAAAGCTGACCTCTGGTCAGCTCCCACCCCGGCCCTTCAGATCTACGTATCAGCCCTACGGGACATGTCTCCACTTCACTGAGGTGACCGAACACCAACATGTCAGTGATCTTTAGTCGCTACACCTTTTTAGCAGCAACAAGTCAATTTTAATGCTAAGTGCTTTTTAAGCCTGTGCTCATTAGTAATACCATAGTCTCGCTTTGCCAGACCTTCCTCCACACCGCTGCGGAGGAGCGTCTGGCTAGTCCACACAGCATTCCGGGATTGGAGAAAAACGTGCTCTGGTTTATTGGAATTTCTTTAAACGAATCACAATCGCCATGGGCGCCGCTAAGCACCGGACGGAGCCACGGTGCTGCTGCAAAATAGCCTCGGGAAGGAACTTGTTTTGGTGGAACAAGTGCACATTCCAAACTTGTTTTAGTCATGCAACAGAAAACTCCGACTTGACAGATAGTCTAGCTAGCTGTCTGGATTTACCTTGCAGAGATCTAAGGAGCAGTTAACCATAGTCCTCAGAAATCCACCGGAGCGGCCCCAGAGCAACCCGGAAGTGGAACGTCGTGGATACCACAAGAATTTGGGAACAAAAAGACAGTTGTATTTCTGTTAGGCTGCATAGGATGTGTCCACTTTCTATAGCCTGGTTTCCAGAACACAATAAATCAAACACACCATTAAGTGGATGAAATATTGGTAAATGTATTCAGGCTTGTTAATGGAGGCAGTTTCCTCACTATGTCTGCACAATACTATTACTGAGCACTCACCCACCCACCCACTCACTCACTAACTCACTCACTCAAACACACAAACACACACACACACACACACACACACACACACACACACACACACACACACACACACACACACACACACACACACACACACACACACACACACACACACAGCTATCCTGAGTGTGAGCCAGGCGCCAAGAGCAGATCCACAACTCGTCCAAATCTCCCTTCTCCACATCAACGCACAGACTGCGCCAAATACCCCCACAGAAATAAAAAACAAATATCCCTTGGAGAGAAAGACAGACAGGAGGAAGAATAATCTCTGTGTGTACATTATACCACTGCAAGTCCAAGGATGGGTGCAATTTAACTGAGCCAGCGGGGAGGATAAGTGGCCAAGGGTTTCACACACAAAAATATACACACACAAACACACACACAGTCCTGGCTCTCTCTGCTGGTTGAATAAGCAGTCTCTGTGCCATATTGGTTTGGGCCTCTCCCCTCCTGTGTTAGACCTTGTTAGCCTGCCAGCCCTCAGTCTCATTCCCACACTCCCATATCTGGCTCTGTGGCTGGCGCTGGGATTCCCCCTCATCACACACACAACACACCCTCCCATCACAATCAACTCGGGGTGGTCATTCGCTTTTTTATTTGACCCTTTTCTTCACCCACTCATTCCTAACGGTGATCACCCGTTTCTCCAGTCTTTTCCCACACACACCGTCTCATCACATTACTCAGTTTCTTTGTTTAAGCTACACGTTTGCATTACATCGGGACAACATAATAGAGATGGACAGAGTTATGGTGTCTTTGCAAATCTTTGATGTTGATGTGTTAGATGTTTAGAGGTGATTTTGAGTTCTTAGTATGTGTTAAAGTTGGAACAACTTGCCTACCGCGTCCACAGCAGTAAAATGGCGATGAAGCCGCACAGACATGGGGACATTTCTGATGCTGAGCGCTCAATGCAGGGGATGTTTTACACTTTTTAGAGATAACCTAATAATCAGTCAACAATGTGGAAGGTACTTTCCTCTTGGATTTTCTGAGTTTGGCTGTGGTGATTATTAACATACAACAACTATTCCCATTTCTTCTATAAATTCCACAAAAATAAAAAAACTGCAGTTGTCTACAACACATCCCTGTTGGTGCTGTCCTGGAGCTGTGTCCAGGGAAAGAGCTTCACTAGGTACTCCGAAAATTAAATGTAAAAGCATTCTTGAGAGGAGAAGCAGTGACAGAGTACTCCAGTCCTAGACTCTATATAAAGTCCTAGACTCTGACTCAAGTCTGACTCAAGTCAATATTCTCTGGACTTGTGACTTGACTTGGACTCGTGCACTGATGAGTTGGATTTGGACTCGAGGATTTATGAAATAGGACTCAGAAGTTGGATGAAATTTCTGACTACTGCCTAAACGACCGGCATCTACCGGACCAAATAGCGGCCCGCGCTGCTCTCTTGTGCTCCAAAACAGACAGAGGAAACAGAAGCATTGCTGCATGTGACGCTAGTTAAGCGCTAACTTGCACTTGGCACACGGTTAAAATGCTGACAGCTAAACTGTGTAAAGTGTGACTGTATTTCACTGAAACGGGACGTACAGTCTTCAGCTAAAGACACAGTGCAGCTGCATTATGGCCACTGCTGTTGTTGGAGAAACAACACAGCCGGGACTTTATGCTGTTCACGTGCAATTTAAATAAAAACAAAACAAAAGCCTTGTAGTGCATTCAAAGTTATTGTAAAATACCCTTTTGCCATCTAGTGGTTCTTTGTCATTTAACAACAATTTACTTGTTAAATAACTTATTGGTATAAGTTAACATTTTAAATAAATAATTAAATTTGAACATATGGCCTTAGCAATAAACAAGCTATTCCTTAATGACTGTAGTTTTGTGCTCTTTTTTAAATAGATATACTACTGGTCAAAAGTTTTAGAACACCCTAATTGTTTTTAGTTTTTTTATTGACATTTTAGCAGTTCAAGTCCAATGAATAGCTTGAAATGGTACAAAGGTAAGTGGTGAACTGCCTGAGGTAAAAAAAAAAAAAAAAAAAAAAAAAAAGGTTACCCAAAACTGAAAAATAATGTACATTTCAGAATTGTACAAAAAGGCCTTTTTCAGGGAACAAGAAATGGGTTAACAACGTAAAGCTGTTCTGCAGCAATGGAGATTGATCAAGCTTTGAAAGTTGGTGCTACCAATTCCCACAACTTGTCTGGATTACTTACAACTCCCTCTGTTTGTATAAAAGTATTTTTGGAACACACTGTGGTACCATACCCTCGTGAGCATTATTTGAACAGTATTGTACTGCAGAAAGTAGTGTGTTGCTATAAAAATGGCGGGAAAAAGGCAATGAACAATGGAAGAGAGACAGACCATCATAACACTTAAGAATGTTGGTCTTTCCTACAGAGAAATTGCAAAGAAAGTCAGTGAGTACAGTATTCTTCACCATCAAAAGGCACTTAGAAACTGGGGGAAACTCTGACAGGAAGAGGTCTGGCAGACCCAAAGCCACAACAGAATCAGAAGACAAGTTTCTTTGAGAGTCAACAGCTTGCATGAGAGGCGGCTCACAGGACAACAGCTTCAAGCACAGCTTAATAGTGGTCGTAATAAGCAAGTCTCAGTTTCAACTGTAAAGAGAAGACTTCGAGCTGCAGGTTTGATAGATTAAGTTGCAGCAAGAAAGCCATTGCTTGGATGTCAGAATAAGAAAAGAGGCTTGCCTGGGCCAAGAAACATCGTCAATGGACTACTGAAGACTGGAAGAAGGTGTTATGGACTGATGAATCAAAATTTGAAATCTTCGGTTCATCACGCAGGATTTTTGTACGCCATCGAGTAGGCGAAAGGATGGTTCCTCAGTGTGTGACATCAACTCTCAAACATGGAGGAGGAAGCGTGATGGTCTGGGGCTGTTTTGCTGGATCCAGGGTCGGTGATTTGTACAGAGTGAAAGGCACCCTGAACCAAAACGGCTACCACAGCATTTTGCAGCGCCATGCAGTACCCTCTGGTATGCGCCTAGTTGGTCAGGGGTTCATCCTACAGCAAGATAATGACCCAAAAAATAAGTCCAAGCTATGCCAGAACTACCTTAGCAAAAAAGAACAAGATGGTAAGCTTAAAAACATGGAGTGGCCAGCACAGGCATCAGACTTAAACCCCATTGAGCTGGTTTGGGATGAACTGGACAGAAAAGTGAAAGCAAAGCAACCTACAAGTGCCACACATTTATGGGAACTTCTGCAACAGAGTTGGGAAGAACTTTCTGAAGAATATTTGATTTCCATTGTAGAAAGAATGCCACGAGTGTGTTCAGCTGTTATAAAGGGGGCTACTTTGATGAGTCAAAAATTTAGAATATATTTTGATTTATAAATTGATTCCATGATTTCTTTTTTAACTTAAATTGTTCATTTGTTCTATTCTTTCATTTCAGAGTACAATAAGACATTGAACTGCATGAATTTCAATAAAAACCTGGAAAAATTGTGGTGTTCTAAAACTTTTGACCGGTAGTGTATATATATTTTTAAGTATCGGTTCAGGCACCGTTCAGGCACCGTTTAGGCACCGTCCCCATTTTAAAAGTATCGTTTTAGCACCAGTATCGGAAAAACCCAAATGACACCCAACGCTAGGAATACATCATAAACATTTTATAAAAGATATTGATATATATTTAGTCTGTAACCGTTTCATGCAGGGGCAGGGAGTGTGTCCACCTGCGACTGTAGCTCATGATGCGCACCCCCTACTGTTCACATTAGAAAGATGCAGAGGGATGCGGACTCAGGCTCTTCTTTAGTGACTCGGACTTGAACTCGAAAACTGGGGACTCAAGACTCTACCTCAGGTAATGGTGACCCGACTCAGACTCTTCTTTGCTGACTCAGACTCAAACAATGGGGACTCGAGACTTGACTCGGACAACAATGAGAACAGGCTGAATCACTTGTGATATATAAGCAAGCGATAAAAAGTAGAAAATTTACTTTTTTTTTTTTTTTTTTTTTGGCAGAGGCAAGAGACTATCACTGCAGTTTATTTGTTATCTCTGATAGCTCGATTAGTGATATAAAGTGACTTTAGGTTGTACTGTTGGGAGAAATAATGCAGACTAAATGCACTGCAAACAGTGTTTTATTTTTATAGTTGTTGCCTTGGTAGAGGGTTAATGACCATGGTAAATAATTGCACAAGTCTTTTCCTTCTACTCCCTCCACTCCTGTACTGTATGCACTGAGTGATAGGACACTACACACCCAACATACTGCTAAATGAGTAGATGACCACTTAAAACAAAATGCTTGTTAGTCAATCTCTGTGTGGGACATGTTTGCGGTTTTGAGAAGGATCAACAAAATGGACATTACTTGTAGGGGTTACAGTTACTTACTTGTGTTTTTCTCAAAATCTAAATGGCTGGCATGGTTACACATCTACAGAAGGGAATTTGATTTATCTCTACTAAAAACAGAAATATTTAAACATGTCTGTAACTACATATCTGTAGAAGTATTTAGTGTATTACAAACACTTCACTTATCAGAACTATTCTTCGTCAAGTTGAGAGGATCAATCACAGAAGAACAGAAACCACGTGCACTCTTTCTGTATCGCAGTTTATCATTTCCACATGCTTAACAGCACCGATATAATGAATTAAGAAAGGTGTGAATTACATTAATAAAAATCTATATTTACATGTGCCTTTTTAGTCAAGACTCCTGCCTACTAAATAAACACTAAAAAATAATCATCTTTAAAAGGGTTAAACTTGCACTGCAGGCTCCATTAAAGCTCACTTTGCTGTCCTGCTGGAGGAAGCGCAGCTTTATACTGTGTGAGGGTCAAGAGAGAGCAGATGATTTACAACCGACAAAGGGCTGGACATGCTCAAACACCAGTAAATAATCTGCAATACCGTGTTTAAACAATCTCAGTTTCCACTGCTATCCATTAATTGGACATTAAATCATGACATCATAGAAATAGCTGAGATATCTCAACTTAAAAATCTACTTGGGGGAGGCAGGTGAGGTCTGTGTGGGCAAAAACTTTTTTTCTTTGAGTTGAGGTCATTCTGGTTATGTGACGATGAGGTCAAGGAAACAGGAGAGTTATAGCTGGTGATGTTTTTTATGGTTTGAAGTTACCACTATAATGTCAAGCCAGCACACTGATTTAGCTTTGATTTGGATTCATAGATATTATAGTATTCAATGGAATAGTTATTGTGCAACTAAAGCTGAACTGACAGCTCTGATAGACTTTGCGAGTGGAAATATCTAATCATTTATGAAGCGTGGTGAGGCAGGAAGGTGGTACTAAGGAGAGCAGGAGGAGTGGGTGAGGAGAAGCAGAGAGAAAAGGAGGTGCTGGAGAAGGGTAAGGGAGGCACTGCAGACGTCTTATCAGCCCTGGGAGCTGTGAGTGATCTAAGTGGGCTGAGAGAGGAGAGGAGGGCCTCTGTTGTGCCCTGTGATCCAAGACTGTGCTTTATGGCATGCTCCAGATCTGTATCAGTGTGGGAAAAAGACCAGAGGAACTGTGCTTGTGTGTGTGTGTTTGTCTGCACACACACATTTGTTTGGTTTGCGTGCAGTTTCTGCCACTAAAGCAATCAAGAGGGCAGGGGCTTGTATGTTTAGAGTGTGTGTGTGTGTGTGTGTGCGTGCGTGCTTGGCTGCTGTGGAGCCTGATAAGGACTATAAACATCATACAACAGCAGGCGGGCAGGTTCTCTCACACTAAACGATAAGACAGAACTTTAACCCCTCACAAGTCTAACCGACCACTTAATTTAGACACACGCTTACCCAGCGTTACCATCAGGCTATAAAGTAAAATATGCTTCTGCGTGTCGCAATTAAATCTAACGTCACTGCCATTCCATCACATAAAACGCTAAAACATGTCACTCACATGGAGCTCCAGTTATATGAATGCCTTGTCACCACATGGCTGTAAAACGGACTGATCATCACTCATTAGTAATGTCCTGTGCTAAGGGCTTCAGACTATTCTTCATGCCGGTTGGCTTAAAGGAGGCTCACACTGCATGATTTCACTGAGTGAGGCCTCCTAAAGGCAACACAAACTATGAGTTCATGAGTACCCGCTCCTCTCTGGATGCCAGCTGAGTGACGCAGACACTGTCGTGCTTCAATAAAACTGCAGTGGGGTCGTGGGGTGTTGAGGCCACAGCTAAATCTGTGGCAGGTTTAGCTATTAGTTGAGTCACAGATGAGTTCATAAGAGAGGCGCACTCCAGGGGGTGACTGGGTAAATCATGCTCCATCTCACCAATGTACCTACGCACACAAACACACACACACTGACGCCACACACACCCAGACTCATGCAGACACCAGACTCCACAGTGACACACTCCATCAGGGCCACTGTGAGTCACCTGTGCAGCCTGGTAGACAATCAGCCTGAGGCATGGCGACACAAGATGTGTGTGTGTGTGTGTGTGTGTGTGTGTGTGTGTGTGTGTGTGTGTGTGTGTGTGTGTGTGTGTGTGTGTGTGTGTTTGTGCGCGCTGCCTGTCTGGCTCCAGTGATATCATCATTAGGAGACAGTGAGGGCCGAGCCGACTGATGGACGGCACACTCCGCTCCCCTTCTGATCCAGCCACCTCTCACCAGAAATGACCATCATCCCACTACTTCATAAAATAACGACAGAACAAAGAAATGGATGACGGGAGAGAAGGAGGGAGTCGCAAGGGAGAAGATTAAGGTATAGATAGTGTATAAGCAGCCAGGTCGTGGCCTTGTGTTACGCCAGACTCTAGACATGTCCGTGGGGAGGAGACCTGGCCTGCGTTTGGCAATCAGCAGCCACTTACACTAAACTAAGAGTGAACACAGACATTAAACAACCATTACATCAGTAGTATGGATGGGACGCACTTTAAATGTGTACTTATCATCTGCTTTATGACCAACCATAACAACGATGAATAGCAGTTCTAGTAAAGATTTCTCAGCTGCTGGTAAAAAGGGAGGCAGAAATTGTACTCATCAAATCAAATAAGCAAAATGCAACTTAACATTAACACTTTTAGATTGATGCAATGCTGAAATTCACTATATTGTTAATATGCATGGAAGTGTTACAATGTGTGTGGCCGTGTTTGTGTGACATCAGAAGAAATCTGTAAAGTGTGTGTGTTTGTGTGTGTGGGGGGGGGGGGGGAAGAGTCATATTTAGTTGAGGTTTAATTGGTGCAGGTGTACCTCATTGCCTTGATTTACCCACCACTTTCTCCAACTCCCTTAACAACATGTGGTACGCCTCTGCCTGCCACAGGAGCATACGTGCTAAACATAATAAAAGATGTGGAAATGGCAAAGCTGCAAGGTGGAGTTGCAACATCCGGATCAGGCATGAGACAAGAAAAATGGATGCAATACTCAATTTGTATTTTATTCAGCAATGCTCCAGCCTGTACTTATCTTACTCTAATGTGTAGAGAATGAAAGAAAGTGACAGATTTGCATGAAATCACACGAGCCATGTCCCTCACATCTGGACTCTGCAAAATACACAGTGGCATGACTGTGCGTTCTGATAGTCCTCTTATAACCGGATATGAAACGCTTTTTGTTCTAGAAGGCCCTGCAGTGATATTACTTCTTCAATGTCTGAGCAGCCAGCCGCATGACCAGAACTTATTGCCTTTGGCCACCGCTGAACTGAACCTCAAACTGGAGCATAGCCAGGGGAAGACCATAAAGCAACCACACGGGTCACAGGACTCGGCTCATCAACAAACATCTCATTATCACAGATGTTATCACACACAAACCTCTGCCTGTCACGTTACCATGAAATGTGGGTCAGCTGATGCACCGTCGCCGTGTGAAGTGGCTGAATAGAGAATAGCTTAAATGAATGCTCATGCTGCTAAATTGTGGAGTTGCCATATACATAAGCTACCATGTCAATGGGCTTAAGAGGTGTTAATTTGTTTCACACCTTTAGGCTAAAGACAGTGGTTTGAGTCACAGCTTCCTTTTCCAAACAGTAGCACCCATCTTCTCTGCTAAGGCATTGTTCACCTCAATAGAGCCCTTGTGCTGCCCAGCAAGGGAAGATAGGTGGCTGTTCCCACCTCACCCAAACTCACAGTCATCATCTCATGCTGAAAATGAAGTGTTGAAACAACAGTACATTTAGCCTTCTCTCCTCTCAAACACCAGGTGATAATTGCAGAGTCAGCTGAGATGGACTGGATCAAATGGATAGACTCTGGAGGGACTGCCACAACATGACCAACACAGACAGCACTAACACTAAATACTTTTAACAGCAAAGAAAATCTGAGCATAAAAGCTTTTTTGTGGTCTTATTTACAAAGCAGTAACTTATTTATGTGATTCAAATGTAATCCTCAATGCAAGATTTGTAAAAAATCAAATGTAAAAATCATGATTATGAAAACAAACTAAATACGGACTGGACTGAACTCAAAAATGTGATTTCTTCACATCGTTCATGGGATTCATACATACATAACATTTTTATTTACTAATATTATGAAAGAAAGCCACACATCAAGTCAAGCCAATTTTATTTATATATCGCCAAATCACAGCAGAAGTTATCCCATGACACTTCTAGACCATACAGAGACCCAACATTTCCAAAGAGTAACCACTGCCGACAACTGCGAGGAAAAACTCCCTTTTAACAGGAAGAAACCCTGAACAGAACCAGGCTCTAGGTGGGCGGCCATCTGCATTGACTGGTTGGCCACTTTAATTTACATGTTCATTTCTGTATTTCAGATCTACCATCACTGTATTTCTTTTGCTGTAGGGCCTACTGTTCACTCCTCCTCGAGTGTGGCAGTTTGAAAAAACAATAAACACTAGTTCTGATCAAGCATAACCCGGCGCTTTGTTTAGTTGATGTGGCTTTTAAAGGACAATTCCGGCGCAAAACAAACCTAGGGGTTATTAACTGATGTGTACCTACTCTGTCGCTCTCTGGGACATGTTTTCATGCTAAACGAATGAATTTGGAGCTTTGACGAGGCTACCGTGGACCGCTGGTTAGTATTTGGGGCATGGGGACACTCAAATTAAATAATTTAATACCACTAAAAAGGCTCGAAATATCACCACACCATAACGTTAGCATGATTAGGGTCCTTAAATGTGAACCGAAGTTGTAAGTGTACAGATAGTTTATTAAAAAGATAGATTATAAAGACAGTCGCGTTCATGTTTACTTGCGGGAGCCATCTTGGAAACCAGTCATGACTAGTCGAACGCCGTGCAACGTGGAATCTCCATAGATAGTATGGGAATCTCAGACTCATTTGCCCGGCGCTCGTTTTTCGACTAGTCATGACTGATTTCCAAGATGGCTCCCGCAAGTAAACATGAACGCGACTGTCTTTATAATTTATCTTTTTAATAAACTATCTGTACAGTTACAATGTTGTCAATGCTTCGGTTCACATTTAGGGACCCTCACACGTTAAGGTGTGGTGATATTTCAAGCCTTTTTAGTGGTATTAAATAACGATTTAATTTGAGTGTCCCCATGCCCCAAATATTAGCATTGTAAGCTAACCAGCGGTCCGCGGTAGCCTCGTCAAAGCTCCAAACTCATTCGATTAGCATGAAAACATGTCCCAGAGAGCGACAGAGTAGGTACACATCAGTTAATAACCCCTAGGTTCGTTTTGCGCCGGAATTGTCCTTTAAGCCTTAGTTGATGTGGCTTTTTAGCATTCAAATTACAATTCACAACAATATATATTATGGGGAAAAAGAACACTATATAACTTCTCTCTAAAAGCTGCTCAGCATTTATCATCTATTGATCAACAGGCTCAACAATTCACTCCAAAACGTAAATGCACCAAAACCCACTTCTTCATTAAAGCTTGTCTTTAGGCCCGTAAGCAAATCTATGCAAACACCAATCTAAAGAATATTTGTTGGGACACATCAGCTCAAGGCCCAAACAGTCAGGCCTTTAAAGCACAAACGGCAATAGCTGATCAAACATCAAACGACCCCCTTTGACATCCACCAACCTCACTCCGTGCTGGACAGTTTGCCGTCTCCATCTAACCTCATCTTAGCACAAAGAGCTCTGCCTCTTATTGTGAGAGTGACATAGTGGCAGAGAAAGCAGAGTGTTGACAGAGAGGATGGAGATGTCAAACACCTCGGGGAGCAGATTGGCTCATGTCCCACATCTGGCCCTCATTCTGGGGATGCAGGCATAGCAGATTTAAAGAGGGATCAGGGTCGTTCTCAAGTAGGTTGAAGGCAAGCTGAGGTCTCCGTGCTGATACACAGAGTGATTAAATGCTGGAATTAGGGGGACAGCACCAAACATCAAAACAGACAGAGAAACCTATCCTTCTGTGGGAATCAAGAAGGGTGAGATTAGGTGTGTTGTAAGTGTATGTGTGTGTGTGTGTGTGTGTGTGTGTGTGTGTGTGTGTGTGTGTGTGTGTGTGTGTGTGTGTTTCAGCCCCCACCCCTCAAATACATACTGAAACGCACTTTCCTAATTCCAACAGTCAAAAGACCTCCCATGAAAAAAGGGACACAAGACCCTTTAAAAAGGTAGCAGTTGCTCTGATCCCATATCTGTTCTCTGTACTGGATTGTTTTGTGGACATTAACATGCAAATATCTGCTAAATCCAGCTCTGTCCAAGGCTGAACAGACCTTTCACAGCTCTCTGAAACGGCAGAAGAGAATGGCAGGTCAGGGAGGAGTAATCTACACACAACACACACCACCAATTCAGAGACAAAGGGTTTGAAACAGCACAAACCAAAACTAGACAGTTCCACCAATTCAACACGTCTACAATAAGAATAGTGGTAACTTTGATTAATTTTCCTCACATTATCTGCCTGATAATTACATTTTGTATTAAATTCTTTCATTTTTAACACTTTGAAGCCTCAGCATATCAAATCCCAGTGGCCTATTTAGAAAATATTTTTTATTCCACACTTTGATATGAATAAATCACTAACCGAAACAAAACTGATTTCACATTTCATTTTAAATGATTTCACTACCCTTTATTTAAAAGGTTTAAAAGATTTAAAACGGTGTTTGGCAGAGGAAGCTCCTCTGTTGACCATATCACTGGGAAGAAAGATAAAAATCTCTTCTTCCCTTCTTTTACCTTTAATGATGCCTTCTTGTTATCTAGCCGTGCTTCTCAGGGATGTGCCTGCATCTCAGTCTTTGAAACTAGTTGCATTGTTTCAGGCAAGGTTCACGCTGAGGTTATTGGTAATTGCAATAGCTGTTTTACATTTCAATCGGCGGTATAATCTCCCAGTCCCCATCTTCCCTAACACAAAAACACTGATATCCCCCTAATTTGGCCATTTAGATGTGATAATGAAGGGATCGGCCAAAAGTTTGCTCTATAGTAAGAATAGCGCCACTATTTCTGACAATGCTTTTCATGGTGTTTTGGATACAAATGTACATCTTAAGATACTGATGGTATAAGGATTTGTCTGGTGTATATAGTTGTTGCTCTAGTCTTGCGTTTTCATTGCTTTACCTAGTAGAGAAATTGCATCACAGGGCTACTTTTTTTTTGGTTCATTATTTCCAAGAAGTCCTTGTGAAACTTAAAAAAGAACAAGACTCGTCTGTACGTTTTAATGTCATTCTCCTTATACGATGTTCATTTGACATAAGGGTTTCCCTGTCAATTCCTCTTAATGGCTGACCACTTCTCATGAGGTAGAGTAGGCCCTGTCAGACATGGCCCTTGACGCTGAAGGACCCTGAGGTAAATTGGCTGGCCCTCCATTGCTCGTGTTAGACATTTTATTTTTATTTGTGACTGGAGGAGAGTGCTTCTCTTTGAGATTCCTAAAGAACGGACACTTACCAAAGCCTCTTTCTCCTCTCTGGTTTATCGGAGTTTCCTTCCAATAATGACTTGGTCCCCTCCACCTCACAACGCAATAAAAGCCCATCGTGACATAACTAGGGGTCCGGGTGAATTAGCATGGCCACAATGGACAGTGGGCATAGTGGCCGGACCTCTACACTTTACAGTCTATCAGGCCCGACTAGCGGGGCAACCACTCTTCCTAAAGACCCACCTCTTTACATTTCTATGGAGCAACTCATTAGCTATGTAGAATCCCCTCTTTCTTACGGCATCTTGCCTCTTTGTCCTAAGTCTAGTCTTTGTCTCTTCTAAATGATGCCACACAAGGCCCATTTTCTGGTTAATACATGTTTACAGCTATGTAAGGTTTTTGTGGGGATCCTGTAGTTTTATTTTGCAGACCATCATTCCAGACACCATAAATCCATTACCAAGCTGTTTAGGTAATTGTTTGACCGTATAGTAGTTCTATTTGCGAAGCTCAATGAGTCGGCATCTTTAGAGTGGGCAGATGGCTAGACAACACATGCTGGGGATTCCCAGGGAAAACCTGACTCACACATTGTTTTAAAACTTTGGTTGCCTATTGGATAATGGTTGTGCAAAGAAAATATAATAATCATGAATGTCAGCATGTTTGGTACTTATATTGGTACCCAATACACAGCAGTTGTTAAGGAAAAAGGTTTAGCTTTGCATGTGATCATGAGAACTATGCATACAAAGTACCCTCTCAATATTCAAGTAGTTGTGGATCTCCTTTCCGAATGTCAAAATGTTTAAAATGTAGAAAGCAACCCTTTTAGATGTGTGGGAGTGAGTGTGGGTGTGTGTGTGTCTGTGTGTGTTTACAGTAGCCTCCTGGGGGGTAGGGTCATCCAATGTCCTGAGTGAATTAAAGGGGCCAGCTGTGATACCGCCTGAAAGGAACATGGGGGCAGACAAAAGGGGAGATCTCTGCGTTCCCCCAAAAGACAAAAGAGACAGAGACAAGAGGCCAAAACCACACAATCATCTCACCATCTACAATGGCCAAGCTCCTGTAACAAGCAGGATCAGGGGGATCGGCGAAGGGCTAAGCCAGCCGTGGCCACAGGTTTCAGTGCAAGCCATTAATTCCACTCTGCTCAGCATACAATTAATTTCACTCTCATGCAGCAGCTCAAAGCTTCACGATAAGAGGGCTGATTCCAAAACAGAGATTAAAAGGTGAGGCAGTAAAGACTTTACTAAGAAGAGCTCAGAGCAGATGCTCACAGACCAAAGAACTGAGAACAGAAGAGGCCAATGATGAGAAAAAAGTAAACTGTGTGCGGAAGGACGGATTCGACCACAGTGGCCGTTCACATCACTACAGTATCGACTATGGCCGGCATTTGCTACTCACTGACTGACTGACTGTGCCAGTTAAGCAATTTGTCAGCACATGCAGAGTTTTTCAATCTTCTTTTATTTCTTGACATTGTACGAAAAGATCCTTGGGACTAAGTCAGGATTTGGATGTTATTAACATCCCAACAAGAAAATGAAACAATAAAGTTAACCAAGCTGAAAAAGGTGCCCCTGCTGACTTTTCCATTTGAGCTAATGTGGCCAGAGTTAATGCTCCTATGGGCTTAATGCAGCCACAAAAGTAGCCAGAACCGGGGGATGGCTAATTGTTGGTGGACTAAAGCACCTGCCACAACCTGAGGGAGCTCAGGAACTGCAGAATTGTCTTTTCCCAAAGCAGAGCCGATGGTACCGGATTAGATCCCTGGAGTGCAGACATCCTCTTGGCTCCTCTCGTCTTGTGTCCTAATGGTTAATGGGCACCATGATTTCAGTCTGCAGCCCCCCAAACCATGTAAAGCTCCCTGAACTCTCTGTCAGACATCTTAAATACTATAGCCTGATTTTTTCCTACTAGGTTTAGCTACCTAAATAATAATGCACATACCTGAGTGTGAGGATGCATTTCCTATCGTTAAACATTGCATCTTAGGTGCAGCATCTCCAACAAGCGGTGAGCAGTAATGTTTAATATATAGGACTTCATCTACTTATCAATAATGGCTATCTGGCATTTACACACCAATTTCTCCTGCAGCATAGTTCTCATTAACAGGAATATTATGGATAGAGCCACAATTATTCACACAATATTAGGCATCTAATTAGCTTGTGAGACCAGGCAATACAGAAAGTTGCAAATACTGTACAGAGAGAGGCCATTCAGGTCAATGTGTTGCTAAACAGCCTAATTTTATTGTATTGTTGTTTTATTGAAAATAGAACTTTTACAAAAGTTGCAAAAGTCTTTCTTTAAAGTCAAATCAGCCGTTTTATAATATATTTATATTTTATTTTTAAGTCTGTGGATTCAAGAGAAGAATTTAATGCATCACCTACATGTCTCTTCTGATTGCTTAGCTTGCTACAGTATACAAAAACATCCCATACCATTTTAATCATGTGGATACCCTTAGTGACTACTGCAAAGTGACTACTTTTATTCAAACTTGAGCTGTGTAAATGTTGGTAGGTCCTAATTTGGCAAATTGCAAGAGCCTCTTTTACAGAAATGTGACCTTTTTTTTTTTTTTTAAACCAGCCAAAATTTATATTTACGGATTTGAAAAGGGCTTATTAACAAATCAGAAAACCAAACTCCAAAGTAACAACTTCTTGTGAGCAGAAATTGTCACCAAAAGAAAGAAAAAGAAGAACATCCAATAACAATCAAAACTTACACAGGAATATTTGCACAATAATTCAGTTTCAGATCATGATGACCTTTCTAACTTATCTGGTTCATTGATGTAGCTCTGCCATTGGCAACATATTTGTTTGAACGTCCATCCATCTTCATACAGTGGCACATGCATGAAGGCTGACAATGCTTTGCCTGCGGGCCAGGCCTGGAGAAGAAAGCTGTGACCTGGATTTAGTTCATGACTAATGCCCCACAACCAATCGATTGGCCAGTGAGGGTCAGAGATAAGAAGCTGGACCTGTTGGCCAGAAGAAGCCTGTGGCCTCTAAACCATCCATCTCTGTCCTCATCTGGTCCTGTTGAACATTTGGCGCTCAGTTCTACCATTAAATTCTCCTGTGTTGACAAAGCAGGCAGATGCTCATGATCAGTTTGTGTGTCCAGCTTGGCCTATTAGGACATAATACCACGCCTACCTCTCTCTTCCGCTCTCTGTGCAGCTTGGAGAAACTGGCCCATTGCAATAGACATAGAGGACATTGTACCAAGCCTCCGGTCCCTTTCAAAGTGTCAGCACCCCAAACTAAACTTCTACGGAGATGAGTAATGAGATCTACTGGCCCATATTGAACATGCTTTGAAGACAACCCTTGGGTTTTGAAAGATAACACAAAAGCTAATTTCATAGTGGACTTTACTTTGGACTTTATTGGATACCACTTTTTTTCTGCAGTAGGAATCTCTTTCATTTATTAATTTTACAAAAATAGCAAATAAAAAAACGTAAAAGGGAAACATGGACGCAGAACTTTAAAATAACAGAATAGCAGTTTATGGGAAAAGGCAATGCTAGGAACTGATGCTTTTGACTCTTTGTATCTTAAAGCATATTTCAGCGTGGAGGGCTCAAAACCATGAACAAGATCATCACAACAAAGCAGGTGTCCACTGTCTTTTGAAATTAGCAAGAAAAAGTTGAGAAAGCATCAATGTCAAATTGAAAATTAATTTGGATTTTAATGTCAATGACATCATAATCATACAAGCTTTAGAAAACTTCCTAATCTTAGAATCACCAACATAAATCCCAACTGCTGTGCATGTTCTGATGTGCTTAATGACTGAACATATCTGGGATGACCTGCAAATTTCTGTTGGCTGATAAACTTCACCCGAATTGGACCTTTCTAAAGTATTTGCTGTGTTTTGACCTAGTTACATACTCAGCGGTTGAGGTTTACTCCACTAGAAAACTTCAGATAAATAGTTCTTCAATCTCAATAATATACCAACATGAACTTCCAGTACTTTCTAAAGATTGTCTAAATGTTCTCACTATTTGCTAAAGCCCACCCACTAAATTGGAGCTATTCGTAGATGCTTGAAACAAATAATAACAGTATTAGTATGTGACTCAGGACTAATCACAGTATCAATGCTGAGTTTAAGTTAGTAAGAAGTCTGAAGCCAACTATAATCAATTTTATTTGTAGCCCAATATCACAAATTTGCCTCAAGGGGATACAGTCTGTACAGCATGTGACACCCTCTTAGACCAGTGGTTCTCAAAATGGGGTCCGGGGACCCCAGGGGTCCTTAAAAGGGTTCCAGGGAGTCCCCAACAAAAAGGGGAATCATTTATTTTCACTTTAATTTCATCCATAAGTAACACAATGACAGATTGTATGACTATTTTGCTCATGGGTTCTAAAAAGCAAAAATTCTATCAGGTAGGGGACCCTGGGACAAAGTCTTATCAGACGGGTGTCCGTGGTCTAATTTGTGTCAATTTTAGGGGTCCTTGACAGTTGTCCAGAGTTACTATTACTTGATCAAACTGGTGTCTTTTGAAAAAAAAGGTATGACAGGCGTGACAGATGCTCACCTCAAATGATGCACGTGATGGATGATGGCCTCTTAATTATATTCATAGCAATTATTACTGATCCATCCCTTTAGAGGATTTGTTTTTAACAATGTCTCCCAACCCACAACAAAATGTATCTCTCCACCTCTGCCATATTACAACAATCAAAAAACAAAAAGCAAATTATATTACAGTATCACAGTAGCAGCTCCCCATGTCTTCTTCTTTTAAAAACCTGTCAAATCACCACAAACACAAAACCTATTTTTATTTTACAAAAAAAGCCATAAGGATAGTCAATCATTCATTGTATAACGAACCGACAAACTCGATATTCTGCAAATTTAAAGCAAAAAAATTCTCCGATCTTGTCAGTCTGAATACAGCTGTCTTTATGTTCAAAGTCTATAGGAAAATATTGCCTGAAAACATATTATGTTTGTTTGAAAAAAGGGAACAGAAATATAACCTAAGAGGAGAGAACATGTTTAAAAAACAAATGGTCTGAACAAACTTTAAAATGAACACCATTTCGGTAAAAGGGGTCGACTTGTGGAATGGTCTCACCGATGAGCTTAAGAGGAGTAATTCCATTCATTATTTCAAAAAACAGTTTAAAACTTAAATTTTTTTCAAATATAAGGTTGCCTAAGTAAAATCGTATAGGTATGTTGTATGTATATGTGCATGCATATGTATGTGTATGTATGTA
This sequence comes from Perca flavescens, assembly GCF_004354835.1. Taxonomy (NCBI): domain Eukaryota; kingdom Metazoa; phylum Chordata; class Actinopteri; order Perciformes; family Percidae; genus Perca; species Perca flavescens. The sequence continues at coordinate 21,542,977 of NC_041339.1, read as the reverse complement.
TATGTGTATGCATATGAGAATATATATAGTATGTATATATGTATGTGTGTATGCATGTATATTGTTTATGTTTAACTTCTGATGGGTAGAGGTTGTTTTGTAAATAGGGTAGGCATAATAAGCTACGGCTTCAGCCTACACCTTTTCGGTTACCACCCTTGTTTGTAATGAACTTGCTGTACTTATATTATGTTTTATGTTTTGTAACCGAATAAATTCATTCATTCATTCATTCAAATGGCCTCCAGATTTTCTCATACATCCCCGATTTACCTCTCAATATATATGTCAGTCTCTCCATGGACATACATTGTGCCATGTTCTTGATCTAAGCCCCTTTAATGATTTTGTGTTTTAAAACACAACTCATTGCATTGCAGCTGCTTTCAGTAAACTGAAACTGGTGACATTTTCATTCTGTTGCATTATTATTTCCATCACATTATATCTCTCTCCATACATCTTCTACCATGCCAACTGGGGTGTATAGCCCTAAGATGTAGGAAACTATAAATCCCACTTTCAACAAGATATCCCCTGTCAATTCAGGTGAGCTGTACTAAGGTGCTTCTCTTTCTCACGCTGTTCTGTAATGCAAACGCTCCCATCTGAAATTCACTCAGCCAGAAAGGCAGAAAGTAAGCCCAAAGACACTCAGCCTGCTCTCCCAACAATTCATTTGCTTAAGCTGCCTGTCAGTCGGGTGCATTTGTTTGCACTGAGAGTTTAACTCAGCGGGGCATGGAGGATGCTAATTGTGTTCATTTGGAGGGGTCCCGCAGGTGTGTGTTTGTTGGGTGTGGGGCACCTGTATGAATACACTGGCATGCCTTCAGTATACACAGGCAGGCAGGAATCAGGCAGGCTGGTAATCACTATCACACCTTTTCTCTTAATAGGCAAACAGCGATTCAGGCTTCATGGGGTTAGCATCCTGCGGAGTCTTTCTTAGTTTGGTCTAATGTTAGTAATTATACTACCAGTGTGAACCTCATGCCATTAACAAAACAGAGGTGGAGACAGAAGGAGGAAATGTCGGCAGGAGCCTGAGTTTGGGCCTACCTTATATATAACATGACAATGTAAATGAATTGGTAAGACCTGGGGCAAACACGAAAGGTTTACATAATATGTAAATTAAGGAATGAATGGCTTATGTATTAAAACACAGTTTGAGCATACTTAATGAAAGAGGCTCATATACTAAAACTTAAACTTGTTTACTGAAACCTCAAAGAGCAGTTTTTTTAATTAAGACAATTCTCACTACTTTGACAAAGGTTGCTTGAAAACAGTACGTTCTTTACCCTTCCCCCTTGAAAAGTGCCCAAATTCCAGCATCTAAAACACAATATGGATGTGAGGCAAAACACACAAAAAGGGCATCTGTGACATAATATCAAAAGGGCCATTTTCTTACATTCCGGAGGGGCTGAAGCCAGTGTTGGTCGCAGTGGTCAGCAGCCATTGGAGTGGTCAGCGTGGAGAATTCCCTGTGCTCCATCATTCTGATGGCTGTGTCCAATTGCATTATGCCAGAGCAGCAGGTAGCCCTGGCTGCCGGGGTCGTAGCTCTGACAGCCTCGCCCCATTGGCCCAGGGCCTCTGGCCAAGGTTAACGGGTCAGGCCCTTGTCCGGACACAGGCTTGGCTCCTGGCCAATGGGCCGACCTGGTCAGTGGTGGTCAGAGGAATGATTTATAGATGCGCTGGATGGAGAGAATGCTAAGAGGCTGCACTTAAATCTGGCCATGGTTTTTCTTAAAGTTTCTCTAAAGGCACAATATGTTCTTGTTTTGCTTATCCCCCACCACAAGCACTTGACGTGAACGTTTTGGTTTGAGCTGCCAGCTTTTAAAGACTTTTTTATACATTTAGTTTTACAAATCGGATGCCATTGAGTCATCTTATATTTTGCATGTTTCCCCTGAAACGATCTGCTAATGTACAAAACCTGGGCTAACTCACATCTTTAGAAATGTGGTTTCAAACTATCTGTTGCCAAAAGTAAAAGACAAGCTTGATCTGTCATCCTGTCGCAAACTGTTTATCGCTTGCCAACCTATTTAAGTGATTCCATCAAACTGGGACACTTCAAAAGTAAGTTTAGAACCTCACAAGTTTTCTGGTCATGGAAGGCAAGCGAGCTCTGATTGCCCTGAAGGGCGTTTTGTTCTTGTTAGGGTATTGTGAACAGATGGACTTCATACCCACTTGCCCAAATCAAAGATGGCATTTGTTTTTCATGTTGGATGATTTCAAGGCTACATAGACGACCCAAACAAAGTCTTTTTTAAATGATCTCACAAACATCAAATCAAGAGAGACATGATGCTATCCAGGATTTGCTGATGACTCATTTTAGCCTCATTTAGCTAAACCAGGAGAGCATAATGGAGGAGTTTGTTAAGAAAACCAATATTCAAAAGTTGGAAAGTATCAGCACAAACAGCTAGACTTGCTTTAAATCATCACACAAAGTAAAAACTTGGCATCAACATCCTAAAACATCTAGGGAAACAGCTGGCTGGTTCATATTGTAAACCATGGATCGAACAAATTACGTAATTCTATATGGCCACAAAGACAAACTATTGGGTGACATTTTCCACATTCAAGGAGTCATAAACCATCCCGTGACTGGAGGAAGGGCCCAGCATGTGGTTTATTTTTGGGGGACATACTTAAAGGTCAGGCGGAAATCCACAGAAGTTTGTGAACGTATTATCTGGGCAGAATCACCAGCTGCCATTTGCACGTGGGTGGACAGTTTGTCTCTACTGGCCTGCAGAGCCAAGGCCTATGGTCATGAAACCTCGCTGCCCTTTCAGCTAATTGTTTGTGGGTTGCTTTTAAATTCATTGACAGTCTTGGTGATATAGTGCTTCTATTGTGTCCTCAACCTTTTGTGAACAGCATTAACTATGGCTCCTTCTTTCCTGCTCTTGTGCTCCATCGCTGACCAGGGGCCAGGGAGCAGTGTGATGCCCAGCGGGAGTGCCCTCTCTGTAGGCAGGAGAGGAGACCTTTACAGGTGCCTCAGCCTCTCTTAGCAACACCCTGCTGCTCAAAATTTGTTGCCCCCTTGTGGGTGTCTTTCTTAGAGTGTCAAATGTGAGGCCCCTGATGGGAGATTTGTTGATACGATAACTCGATTAGGCTCCAGGACAGATGACATGGTGGCAAAGAGCAAGTCTGCGACTCCCAGGGAGGTAGGGACTCCTCTCCTTAACCTTTCCCTAGGAGACCAGCACTCTGCACAAGCCAGACATGTGGCTCCAAAAAGCCCTTGCTGAGCCTCAGGTAATCAGTTGCCCGGGCACAATGGTTCAGTCCACTACCCAAGCAAATAATCATGATCCTTCTAATAATTTAAGTATAGACACAATATTGACTACAAAACTTCAGACAAAAGAGAACTCACTAATTAAGAGCGCTGAATGTGAAAGTTCCTTATTATGTGGATTTTATTTGAGGTTTTAATCATCCAAGCTGGCCTTTCTCTCTCTTGCACCTTATTTTCCTAATTGGCCAGGCACCATTTCCCAATTAACCAAAAATGGTTGATGATTGCCCTAAATTGGCACCATATATCAGCATATAGCTTAAGCAGGAGATGAAGATAAAGTTATAGACTCTGTAAATTGGTAATTAATTTTAAGCCATCAAAGCATGGCTATTTTGGTCGCTGGGGGAGGGATATGGATTGAATCCCAGGTAATCAGACTGGTATTATCAAGTAAGACTCTAAGGTACATTAATGTGCTCTCAACACCGCTCCACTTCTGGAATAATCTCAGCTCACCTATGTCAGCCATGTCAGTTGCATTATAACCTCGTTTTACCCTGTGGTTAAGTTGGAGACTAATGGTGGATTTAAATCAAAAGAGCTGTTTTCCCTCGACGAGCCTGCTAAAAGCTCTGGCATATCTGCGCAGGTGAAACAGGGTCAATCAGTAACCACTGGAGAGTTAATTAGAGATAAAGTGTATGTTAATGGCAAGGCCTCGCTTCACTCACACATTCCAACACACCCAAATTGTACACAAAGTCTGTTTGCTAACGGTTTGTTACCACTTGCAAAATAACCAACTTCTTAGACTTAGCCCAAAAAAACTCCTGTCCTTAAAGAAACAACAGTCATTCAATCATATATTCCTACATCCCATAACTACAGAACAAAAATGACACAAAGTGACACTTTTGTCTTCATACAACAGCAGCTACTGTAAGCTTTTCTCATAACTGTCATGGTAATCAGTGAAAGCTAACAATATAACTTCCAGCTAACACTCAGGTCTGGAAGATCATTACATGGGTGCTGTCCAGCTGTCCTCGCACATGCACATAATGGACAAACACACACACACACACACACACACACACACACACACACACACACACACACACACACACACACACACACACACACACACACACACACACACACACACACACTCCTCCCTCCCTCCCTCCCTCCCTCCATGCCTCTACTCAGCGCCACAAAGCCAGGCAGCGGCTCAGACAGGATGTAGCACGTGTATCATATAAGGCAGGCCTTCCCAGCCGGCAGGCCCATAGGTGATATTACATCTACAGCTGGCCCACTCCTTGTGTCTCTCTGAGCTGCTGCCCAGCCTCCAACCCTCTCAGACTGATATTTCACAGATCCCTCCGCCCATCTCACAGCCCCAGTCACAGGTGGGAATGCCTTCACACAGAGCAACAACAAGAGCCTGTTGTAATGAGTATGTGTGTTTTTTTCCCCCACAGAGGAATCACAAGACAGGGGAAGCCATTCAGCATGTCCCTCCGGGTCACACCAGAGATGTGGAGGGGCTGACCCGACATGGCCCACATCAAAGCCCCGACGGACACAACCCGGAGCAGGAGAGTTCAGGTGAACGTTACTGTGTCGGGAAAGCAAGCAGGTCCGTGTTTATCCATGGTAGAGAGGAGCTGGAGAATGTTGCTGAGTGCCAGCTCGTCACCCCTGAGCAACTACAGGAAGTAGCAGCACGATGCTTGCCATCTGTCCGCATCTAGGGGGATCATAGGAAGAAGCACTAAGCTAGAATATCCTTGAGAACCAAGATGATTTTTCCAAGAAAAGCGCCTCAAATGCCAAAGTGATATCTCACAGGTGAGCTTGAAATATTAGACTTCTGTGTTGGACATTTGTCAGACAACAGACAAGATCTAAAAATATCAAACAAAAATAATGACAGAAGGCACCAACAAGTAATTCATTAATACTTAGTATACAGGGTTACATTAATTCTCATCCGGGATATAAAACATCTATAAACATGTTTCCCACGCCTCAGACCCAATAGTCCACTCTGTCCCCAACTAATTAGAAGCTTCTGCTCGGTAGCCAGATAGTGGCTGGCTCATTGAGACAAAAAACAAGGTATTGATTTTTGTCTATGACCCCAAACATCCAACAATGACTTGTTACTGTGTTCTTGTAATCAGAGGTCACAGATGTAACAGAGGCCCCTGATGCCCTGAAGAGGTCAATAAAGATAAATTCATTCATTCAATATACATTTTTGCCTGTATATACTTTGTTTAAGGGACAAAGTATATACAGGCAAAAATGTATATTTCACTTCACAAAAATAAATAATGCGCTGCAGAATGTATAGCTGTAAGTTTAAAAACTACAGAATATAAGATTCAACATCAGGTACATACAACTAAACTGATTTACTAATGAAGTTTTCTCCTTTCCTTCACAAGTGTGCATCACTTCAGCAATATATGCACAAAACAGCTAATTTGACCAAATAATGCTTGACCCTAAAAATCTAAATAATAACTAAATAGTAATAATACAATCTCTAAACAACATCAGCTAACATAAAACTGATTACTATAACTAATTACATCTCAAAACTGGACAGAGCAAGCGTGAAAATCGCAAACAACAGAAATATATTAAAACTGTAATAATTTTTCTATAAGCTTAAAGGGATATTTCACCGCTGGAAAGATGAATATGTATTTAAATTGAGGCATTTATGTAGTAGAAATGTGAAATAATTTTAGAAGTTGGTGCATTCTAGACCTAGTCTGGCTATCACCAGATCAAGCTCAATCTTTTAAGATTGAACATTAGTCTGGGCAGTCTGCTCTGTATTTTCTCTACACAAGAGGTGTGATCAACGGGCATAGTTCAAATTACTCTGTACACAATTGGATAGTCCTTCAACCAATCAGACCAACGATCCGGGTGACGTAGCAGCGACAGCAGCATCAACGGGTTGCTGCCATGGAGTGCTGCGCATCAGTGGACGGCTTGTTGAATGTAAACAAAAAGCTGCTTGGTCGCTTCTCTATCTTCATCATGTTAAACCCGCCAATAGCGGCGGAGAAGCCAGTTTGTGATTGGTTCCCGCAAATTTGTAACGGAAGCAGAATAGATAAACGTACAGGTTTCCAGCCTGAGCTGCAGGGCAAAATCAAATCACTGGCAGATCGGGCTGGGTTTACCCAGTCCATTCTAGACCGTGAAAAGCCAGAAAATGTATTTTTGGCTCATGTGGATGAAAGACAACAACTCCCAGATTGCACTTGCTTCGCTTCCCTATCAGGCTACTCCCAAGCCACGCCTACCAATTACAGAGGGCAGTCAAGTCAAGTCAAGTGGGTTTTACTGTCATTTCAACCATATACACTGTATATAGTGAAACAAAACAACATATCACCGTGGCTCAAGTGGTGTTACACATTTAAAATATATAAAAACAACATTATATAAAAACATTATATAAAAACGACATACGAGACAGGCTATATTTAGTGCACACACATTATAGACTATACATAAAGTGCAATTACTACTTAAAGTAGAGCATTTAAGACAGACAAGGGATAGGACAGACAACAAAAGACAGGGCAGAAGTTGACTTGTAACAGAGCACTGATTGTTATAAGTTAGGTTCACCGTGAGGTGAAGGTAGAATATAAGAACTTTCTTGAGATTTGCGTGGTTGAAATCACCAACAAAAATAAATAGTCCATCCGGATGTGCGCTTTGGAGCTCACTGATAGCTCCGTAAAGTTCAGCTAACGCATTGGTAGCATTAGCGCTTGGTGGGATGTAAACACGGAGTATAAACACAGCCGTGAATTTGCGTGGAATGTAGAACGGTCGGCATTTAACAGTCACAAACTCCACCAGCGATGAGCAGTAGTTGGATAGAAGCACCGCATTTCTGCACCAGTCCGTGTTAACATATATGCACAGCTCTGCTCGGAAGGCTAGCAGGCCGGGTAGCTGGATAGCGGAGTCCGGTACACTGTTGTTCAGCCAGTTGTTTCCACAAAAACAAAAAACACAACAGTCTCTGAAATCGCGTTGGGAGTTTTGTTGAAGTTGGATGTAGTCCAGTTTGTTGTCTAATGAGCGGACATTTGCAAGCAGGATGGATGGGACAGGTGGCCGGCTAGCGTTAGCTTTCCATCTAGCTTGAACTCTTGCCCTCGTTCCGCGTTTCCACTTTCTCACACACCACTTTCAATGTCCCCTTCCCCGGCTAGCGGCATCAAGTGACACTGCAGGCTGAGGTGCTGGTCTGTGTAGCAGGCGAAGCTTGCATAGTGTGTCGAGTATTCCGTCTGTAATAAAGTTTCCTGCATATTCTCCGATCCATACCAGTGTATCCTGGTGGTACACATGTGAGGTAGTTTGAATGCACATAATTGCAAGGTTGCTGCTGAAAAGAGAGAGAGCCTGTTAGCTTAGCTTCAAGACGGCTGACACTATTTGGTATTTTTGCTATTTGGAGAGAGGTCCCACCTCCTATGGGTGGGTTGAAAACATGCGGAACTAGCTCCTAGCTGTAGTCTCTAGCCTTTGGCCAAAAAAGCCTCAGATGATGCAAAATGACGATTTTTGCGTCATCGGAGGTTTTTTCCCAGACACACAATACAGAGAGCTCTCGTCTCAGGGGGACATGAGGGAGGGAAGCACGGTCACTCGAAAATACAACCAGGTTTCCACTGATACAAAGCTTAATGCTCATCAGTGAAGTATCCCTTTAAGCCTCTATGCAGTTATGCATTAGAGCCCTCAACACATGCTGCTTGGCGTATCCGCCGAGCTGTGATGAATTAATCAGAACACATTAATTTCACATGAGTATGAAAGGCACTCTTGCCACCCTCCTACTCCTCACTAGAACACTTGCTGTCATTTTCACACACACTCATACTCACCACACTTCAGCTTGTGGTGACGTGAGTGACGCAAGGAGGGATGTCGTCAATTAACTGCGGTCTCTTAAAAGATGAGATGACTCAAAATATTGTTTTCTTGCATATTTCTACAAAAAGAGCAGTGTCAAATAGGATACTTGCATCGAGATCAAGAGACCATAGAAATACATTTTTAAAAGTCACGACTGCCAATACCACATATACAAATCTAATTGCTAGGGCTCTAATATTACTAAGTTAAGATGAACCTTAATTCCCATTATTGTCACTGGAATTACTAAATAACTGCAGCTACAACAGAACTGGAACTGAACATCTGATACTGATTTAAAAGAATGTGTGCTATGTGAACTATTGATAGATTAACTGAGATGTTGGCAGTTTACAGATCTGCATAAGTAAAATGAGCATGCATGGGCAGCCATAAATATGCATATGACAAATTCATGAATTAAAAATTGAATGAATGAAGTTAAATTCTAACAAATATCACAACATGATAGGAAATGTATTATGTTAAAAGGACTATGACAGGATTATCTGTGAATTGTTTTTACCTCATAGGTTTAATACCCTAATGAAAAGTTCAGTCAGGAACAGTCTCGTCATAGATTTAACCATTTATTGCAACAAATGGAAAAACAGTTCTATTTCGTATAGGGCTTCGCCCTCTAAGAGCTGTTGCTGTTGTGTTTATCCCTCGCACATGCGCAGTCGTGAAGATTTCTTTCGCGCCCTTGTGCCCTGCACGGGCACATTATACAAAAATGTGATGATGTCCAACACGTTTTATGAAGAAGAAAGCCTTAAGTTTTAAAAAAAAGGATTAGACATATGACCCACTATGTTCTGCTACATGTCTGCATGTACCATGTTGACAATGTGACATGACGTGAGACAGGAAAATAGGCCTGGCCTACCATAGGCTACGTGTTGAAGTTCAGTTGGAAAATGTGTGGCTAAGCCTTTTGCTAATATTTTTATTTAATTCCCAGTACAATTGACCATATCTACACACTACACAACTTCTGCACTACAAATTTCGCCAAGATTGAAAAGGCAAAAGTATGTGTCGCACAGATGAATGCTATATCACACCATGAGCTGACTGCTGACTGAATTGCAAGAGAAGAGTTAAAACAGACAATCACTTGTGTGCAAATGATGACATCACCCAATCATGTGCGATTCCCACACAGGGGATTCCAATCAAAGTAACAAGTTCCATTTGGCAAACACGTGCCACCCACCCTTCCCCCAACCTAGAACGTATCCCAATGTTACAGTTATTATTGCAGTGTTGTGAACAGAGAAGCATGTAGCCAGCGCAGCAGCAGAACGGCTGTGTCTGTGCCTGCCCTGTGGGGAAAGAGATTTTCAGCATCTGTCACTCAAGAATTATGTGTTATTTATTTATTTTTACTAAACTGAGATTGAGGTTTTCAAAAAAAGTGGTGGGTACAAAATGACTAATGACGAAATCTGATAGGTACGGGTACCCACCGTAACCACCGAAATCAACGCCTATTTGCACGGGCCTCTCTTACGTCCCCAGTTACTGTATATTACAGCTGCAAGACCAGAGATCTGCTCCCTAATTTTCTTCAGCAACAAGCAGTTTTTTTAAAGATTCTTTTTTGGGCATTTTCAGCCTTTATTTTTTGATAGGACAGCAGAAGACATGAAAGGGGAGAGAGATGGGGAATGACGTGCAGCAAAGGGCCGCAGGTCAGAGTCGAACCTGGGCCCACTGCATCGAGGAGTAAACCTCTATATATGGGCGCACACTCTACCAACTGAGCTATCCGGGCGCACAGCGACAAGCAGTTTCGAAGACTTCGAAGAACGGCGGTGTCCGCCAGTGTACCAATTGACAGACCGTGGGACCTTTAACTAACGTTAAACGTGTTTTTGTTGTTCCTGATCGTTAACATGCTTATCTATATAAACGATGGATGTATTTAGACAACCTTGGATGTATCGTAAGATAATTATTCAACCCTAAACCCACATCAGAAACCTGTTGTGCGTTCTCTCACACCTCCGAGCACACTCCACGAGAGCGCTATCAGCGTCTGCGGCCCTCCTCAGAGGTATGACATGGCCGACATCTGCGCAGCGGCATCCTGGGCATCCCTGTGCCCGTTCGTCCGGTTTTATCTCCGTGATGTGTCAGAGTCCTCCATGACTCACTCGGTCTTATCCACACTTGACGGCAGACGATGTGCTGTTAGATCTGGTCCTGCACTGAGTGGCTGTGAGGAATGCGTTTCTGCAGTTATTAAAGTGTGATATAATTTTTTTTGTCATTGTAAAGCACCTTCACAATCCACATGACATTTCATGGTGATGACAAAATAATATGTTGTTTGATACATTAAAACTTGTTCGGTGTGAGTAGGAAGAGGAATTAGTTTATGTTCTGCTTGTGGACCTTTGTGTTGCAGGTGGCATTGAGTACATCCGCTTTACCCTTAACCCAATAGCAACAGCTCTTAAAGAGTGAAGCCTATAAGGAATAGAACGATAGTTACGTATTGTAACTCCAGAGTCTATGCGTATAGAGCTCAACAGTGTGGTTCCGGAAGTAAAAATCAGGAAGTAGACTGACCACGAGCTACGTGGTTGTGAAACAAAAGTTTCTGCTCCTGTAGAAGCTAGAAGTCTTTTTTGTAATCAACCTTGTTTTAAGAAAAACATGTTTTATCCGCGATCTAATGGAGAAAAACTACACTACCCACAACCCTAGGCGTAACAGCGACGTCTCTGATTGGTCCAACTCTCTGTTACCATAGAAACGTTTACCGTACCCGCGAAACCGCAAACGGCTAGAGCGAGCTTCTACCATTGAAGTCTATGATAGTTTCTGTACACGGCCTTGTACCTTTTTCAAAAGGTTTTTAAGCTCACTATTTATCTCGTAGCTGGTTGACTTGGTTTTCAGACTTAAAACTCTATATACAAGCAATTATCGAAACGTCAATGAAACAATTGAATGTGGAAAAACACTTTCGGAACCACAGCCATTAAAAAAGTGGGCAGTCACTGTTGAGCTCTATAAGTATAGCCCTCTAAGATCCAGGCCACCTGCTTCACTAAGATTGGCTGAAGAAAAATGCTGATGTTGGGAGCAGATCTCTGTTCTTGCAGCTGTAATATACAGTAACTGCAGACGTAAGAGAGGTCCGTGCAGGGCACAGGGGCGCGAAAGTAATCTTCACGACTGCGCTTGCTCAAGGAATAAACCAAATAGCAACAGCTCTTAGAGGGCTATGCCTATATTCATAGAATCTGGCGTTACAATACGTAACTATGGTTATGCTTGGTGCTGATGGCTCCGCTCTTGATAATGCTCCCCGGACCAGCCAAGGAGCATGCTAAGCTAAAACAGGGAGCGCTTTGCAGAAACCCCCTTGGGTATAAAAGAGTGAGCCAAAAGAAAGACAGTGAAAAACATTTTAAACTTTTGAGTCATGTAAGGACTCTGAACTAAAAAGGTGGAGGCTGGGGAGGAGGAGGCAAAGCTTGCCAGCAGCAGCAGCAGTGAGTGAAGCAGCGTCAGTTTAGCAGGGATCAGTGAGGAGGCAGTTATATTTAAAAGGTCCACCTTGATGTGAGAATGGCTGTGATTGGTGTGTGTCTGATAGGAATGATAATTCAATCAGCATGCGTGTGACTTCCGTGTCCTGCATGAACTAACTTCATTCATAGCACAGATTGCTGACAACATGCTTTAATCTGCCGGTTTCTATCCTTGCCTCACTCTATCACTCACCGACTGTTTGAGAGGGTTTGCGGATAAGGATAGTTCCTTTAAATCACCCTGAAATCAACTTTATGTCTTCAGACTCAGGTTGAGTAACCCATGTATAAAGAGTTTGATTGCAATTAATACCAACTCATTTACATTAAACTCAAATGCACTTCTAACCTCACCCCTGATAGAAAAAATAAAATGAGGGAAAGTGTTCCACTATAACTCAAGCAAACTGCATTAGTCACATCATAAGTTGCACCAAAGATGCACACAGCACATACTGTGATATAGCAATCATAATTCATCCAAACGTTAGATATGAGAAACCACACTTTGGAGAGGCTGTTGTCCTGAATAGGTGACACATTGTTGTGTATTAATTGAGTTTCTGGACACAAAGTCTGGCAGTGAAAGTCGTGGATGACTTCATCACCTTTCATCTTGCATCAATGACTGACTATTTTAACAAGTACTTCACAGACGTCAACACTGATGAGTAGGTCTGACCCATTTATTCCTGCTGTCATGGCATGTGAATGCTTCAAGTCAAAACTGAGAGGCAATCAATGGCAAAATCCTCCATTCAGAAACTGAAACAGGGCAGTACTTCTCGCCCGCTGTTCAACCTAAATATCCAAAGGTGTTTACCCAGTCCCTGTAAATTCTTCTTTGGCTCTCCCACAATGTTGAAGACATAAGGTTTTTTTCCCCCAAGATTACAGTATATTTTGGGCATTTCTTCGGCCTTTATTTGATAGGACAGCTGAAGACATGAAAGGGGATAGAGAGGGGGAATGACGTGCAGCAAAGGGCTACAGGTCGGAATTGGACCCGCGGCCGCTGCGGCAAGGACTGAGCCTCTGTTCATGGGACGCACACTCAACCAGGTGAGCTACCCAGATGCCCCAAGACATGAGGGTTTGACCTGTAACGAATTCCGGACACAAGCCGACGCATTAAGCACTGTAAAAGTCCCATAAAATATCAATGCGTTGAAAGATGAGCCTGATTGGTTTACCTGTCTCTGGGGGCAGGTCTTACATGCACACTAAAGTTTGATTGACACATTTTAGGCAAATCATTTGGGAGAAATCTTGAAAAAACAGTCCATAGACACGGTGTCGACGATGGCTGGTAATTTCACGTCAGACAAAATGCCTCTGTAAATGAGTTTTTTTCTCTTAAAGTGCCCATATTATGAAAAAAATCACTTTTTCTGGGATTTGGGGTGTTATTTTGTGTTATTTTGTGTCTCTGGTGCTTCCACACACTACACACACGCTACGTCGTTCTCAATAGCAAAGCACTGCTACAACACACACAAGTTCACCATAATCTACAAAAGAACTACTTACATGTGCGCCCTCATTTAGAAGTCTCCCAGCTAATCCTGCCTTGTAACTGACCAAAGTTGGAGAAACAGGCGTTCTTTGACTGTCTCTAGAGTTAGCTAGCTGACATGCTCTACATCTGAGCTACTGAGCATGTGCGAGTGCAATCAAAGATAGTTCAGCAGAAGAAGATGAAAAGAGGTCTCACTCTGTAGCTAAAACAGAAACCAGGTGAGATAGAGCTGTGCAGTACAACAAAAATATGGTGTTTTTTGAAAATTAAACCATGTAAACCTATTCTGGTACAACCTTAAAATACAGTTATGAACCTGAAAATGAGCATAATATGGGCGCTTTAAGAAGTCAAAATCTTTGCAAAAAGTAACTCATAAATACTCTATGAGACCTTAAGAACGTTTATGTCATTTTGATGGTGGATGCTTTAAAACAGTACTTTGCGATTTTAAGTCTTTCCCTTTGCCTGTTGTCCTGGCCAAAGACTCTCCCCTAGCCATTTTCTGAACGCTCATTCTGGCGCACTTTAGAAACTCAAGTTGATTTCTCCTAAATGACTGGCTCTTGAAACTGGAGGTTGATTGGAGTCGAAACAGGATGAGACAAGGATGACATATATGTATATATTGCCCATAAAATAAAGTATTTATTTATAGAATTTGCGGGAAAAAGTGTCCGGAATACTGTGAGCCTACGTTATTCATACCAAGAACAGAACCATCATGCAGTGTTGACACATCATAGGCACCAAAAGTAATTTGCTGACCATATCATACAAAATATTTCAGGGATTTGGTGTCAGTAGTAGTGTGGATGTTGTACTGAAAATTGAAATCAGAATTTCCGAGTTCCCAGTCGGAAATGTCAACTGGAACGCTGCCTGAAGTTGGATTTCCGACTTGGAAAGTTGGCAGAACCTTACCAACCCTAGTCAATATTAACAACGTTTCCTTTCTGGGATTGTTCAGGTGCCACCGGAAATTCCGCCGGATGTCTCTCATTTCGGCCGGATGTCCGTCACGTTCCGCTTTCTTTGTGTTGGTATTTTAAACTCCGATTTATAAGGACTATGGTTAACTGCTCATCTGTTCTCTGCAGGGCAAATCAAGACAGCTAGCTAGACTACTGAAACTTCGAACGTACACGTTCCACTAAAACAAGTTCCTTCCCGAGGCTATTTTGCCCAAGACGATTGTGATTGGTTTAAAGAAATGCCAATGAACCAGAGCATGTTTTTCTGCCATCCTGAATGTTGTGTAGACTAGCCAGACCCTCCTCCGCAGCGCTGTGGAGGAAGGTCAAGACTATACCGACCACAACATCACCTTCCACCCATGGCTGCTCCGAGCATCAACAGTAATGAAAGCTGTAGCAATATTCTGTTTATTAGCACTTCTGTCTTATTTGTGTCTCATTAAATCAGTCGTACACAGTACTGCCCATCTTTTATCAGTGGACATGCTACGGTGTTTGCACGTGCAAAATACAGCATAATTAGGGTTGGGTACCGAAACCCGGTGATAAAATGGCACTAGTGCCAAAACGACCGGTATCTACCGGACCGAATAGCAAAGCAGATTTCGGTGCCACTTAAATGCCTGCGCTGTTCTCCGATGCTCTGAAACAAACGTTAGAGGCAACAGGCACGTCACTGCATGGTACACTATAGTTAATATTACACTTGATAGCAGGTAATGTTAAAGTTAGCCTACCATTAGCTAGTAACTGGCTTAAACATGGTTAAAATGCTGACAGCTTAATGGTGTAAAGTGTGACTGTATTTCACTGTAGAGAATTCCAACACCAGGACATAGGCTAACAGTCTGCAGCTGCCGTTGTCAGAAAAACAACTTAGACGGGGAGTTTACTTAAAAGTAGTAAGCCTCTTGATGCATTCAAAGTTATTGGAAAATACCCTTTTCCCATCCAGTCGTAGTAGTTGTCGTTTTAACAGCAATTTACTGGTGAAGTAAGTTATTATTAGAAGTTATTATTAAATTGTTTATAAATCATAACATTTTGACCACATGGCCTTAGCGATAAACAAGCTGTTCTTTAATGTCGGCGACTGTTATTTGTGCTCCCAACAAACAATACCCAATCCTAAGCATAATGCACTGTTATCCACTGGTATTGCTAACAATAGATAACCTGGCTAAAGTCCCCCTACCCCGTTTTTCCGACTTGTTACTGGAATGCGTTCAACTCAGGTGTGACGTCATTCCCAGTTTTGACCCCTTCAGAGGACCTCCGAGGTAAATAAAACACAGCATCTGATCATAAATCCCTTCTGGCCTCGGAACCCCAGGAGGAGCTGGATGATGTGGCTGGGGTCGTCTGGGCTACCTTGCTTATCCTGCTGCTGGATAACAGGTCAGGATAGATGAATTTTTATGTTTACAGCAAAACAATGTTCTTTAAATTGTTCCCATTATTACACACTGTTGTATTCAAGAGCTCTATAAAACAAGACGAATACTGTAGGTGTCCATGAGTTCAAAAAACTTCAAGGTGCTTCAGCATACATGTTGTACCTGCCAGATCCTCCAGTTCAGTTTTGTCAATGGGAATCAACGTATGTTCTCACACATACACACTGTTTCAGGCATGCACAGCTCCGCTCTAAGTGCACATCACAGTGTAAAACTATGTGGTTTTTTCTAACAATCATTGTAATGTGTAATACAGCAACACTCCTTGTGAAAGTATTTAATGCCACAGCCAAACGTAAACTAAACCACGTCCCCATTATGATCCCTGTTATTAATGCAACCAGAATGAGCCATTTCAAAGCTGTATGAAGGAATTTAGCTATTCATATTATCTATCAAAGGCATTTCAGAAGTGGGCTGGCTCTTATTTAATGCTCACATGGAAGAAACAGCAATGGAACAGAACTACCTAATCACACACAGACAATAACCAATTTCTCCCTGCTGCCTCTTTAAAGGAACCCAAAAAAAGCCCTGAATCTAAATCTGAATCTAAATCTAAACAAAATACATTTATGTCTCCTTTACTTCAAACAAGTTAGACCAAGAAAATTCACAAGAGACCAAATTCCTGTCTGAGCAGATGAAATAGTTTTCTTTAACCAAGGGATGTCTTTTCTGTGGGCGCATCCCAAATGAGGGGGTCAGACAAGTTAAGGCTTGTCCTAAAACGGACACATGTTCGCCATTGTCAAGCCGACTTCTTTCCCAGCCAGGAGATCAATGCGACCTGTCAGAAGTCACCCACTTGCTGTCAGACGTAAGAATGATGCTTTAGGGGAGCTGGGGATAGGGGAGGGGGAGGACAGCAAATTATGTAGCAGAATCTCATAGGGCAGTCTGCATTTTTGCATTTTAATTTCAGAGGAGGTGGGGGGTAATGGTTAAGAATCGAGGCCCTCTGGGGGTGGTCGTTGACAATGACCACTCGCATCCTGCAGGTAGAACAAACTGGGGACAGATGAGAGCTGGCAGATGTGGCAGATACTGTTGGCATCTGTTGCTTCTTACAGCCATAAATGGTACTTAATGTTAATGAAGAAATGTGGATAAAATTAGACTTTTGGCAACTTCTATGAGTGAAAAACAAATTCCAACTAGGTGGACAACAAGAGAAAAGTCTTAAGTCACTGAAACAGATATTTAGGTCAATTTGTGCTACAAGACAATGGAAATCTTACTAATTGTTCCTTTAAATTAGCATGGCCAGGACATATAATAGCACCAGCTAAAAAAAACACCAGAATGATAATTTTGCAATTCTGTCAGTAAAGTTATGGTCAGTGTAAGGTCAGTAGTGTTGACTCCAACCACCACCAGCCTGGCTGTCAATCAGTCAGGCCCTGATCTAGTGACCATATGTGATGTGTGTTTGGGTGCAGCAGGTCTGATTGACAGCTGCCCCTCCTCGAGCCCCGGCCACAGCACCTGCTTTGTCAGTCGGCTCAGCCGACACGTGTCCCTCTTTGTGGCCCCACGCAGTTCCCCCACTGTCAGAGCTGAGGGGCGACTCAACAGGCAAACACATCCAGGGCTTTTACCAAGGGTGCTGACTGACCGACCGATAGGGGCTATGTGAGGAGGGTTAGAAGGGGGTTGTTGTTGAAGGAAGGATGGAAGGTAGTGAAGAGGTCAAAGGGAGGTGGTATGTTAAGATAAGGTAAACTACGGGGCAAACTACAGGTTAACAGCTAGATGGTGACTTCCACAGCATGGATGATAGTGGGTGGGATGGGTGGGGCAAACGAGATAAGCAGGACAGCCAATCATCTGTCAACTTTACAGCCCGTAACAAATGAGCAGAGCTGCAGCAGAGAGAAGGGGGCCGGGGCAGAAAGGATTGATTGGTGGCTAGAGGGGGCAGTGGGCGGGCAACTGTCAGTCATCTGGCCTTGTGAGGCCTGGGGCACACCTGTGCACCTTTTGCATAGGGCTGGACGACCCTTTTAATGGTGGGTCAGTGCAGGGCAGTGTGATGAGTAAAGCAGGATGGGGATGTTGTTATGTAGCATATAAAAGGGCTGCTATCCCCCAATGTAGATCACCTGAGTGATAGCAGAGCAGGTCAGCGAACCAAAGGCATTGTTCTGATCTTACGCATTTTATGGCCCTTCCAAATTTGGCTTATATTGTACCGGCTATTAAAACACTGAGGAGTAACCCCTATAATTAGCAGGAACATACTTTGTTATCTCAAAGCACTTTATTCTCTGATCACAGGCGAAATAAAAAGAACATGCCAACCTAAAGATTTACAGTATGAGGGCCATGACAACAATGTATGTCTTATTTATTTTATTTTAACACTGTACACAACTCTATGTATTTACATTATACACCCTATGTAACATATTCATGTAAATATGCAACACTGCACTAATTCTGGATCTCCGCCCTGTGGTGTTTCCACTAGGCAGGCAAACTTTCTCATGTTAAACAAAGGAACTCATTCACTGACCGCTAAGCACGGGTGAACAACTGTACAACAGGAGTAGGTGTGGGAACATGAACCATCTATCCTGTCCACATCTGCAACGCACTTCCTCCCCCACAGATGAGGCAGCTGTTGTACGGTAAACTGTGCCGTGCGGCTCCCTCCTCGGTCAGAGCACTTTTCCCATTGTTAGGATGAAAAGCGCCGCAGCGGTGGTGGCCCCAGTCCTCAGGAGCAATGGCTGGCTGGAGCTTATTTTGGTTGGGCTTTCCCAAATAAACACACCAGGACCTTGCAGCCGCAGCTGTGGGCCTCTCCCTGTCTGACCTGCTCTCCTGTGACTCCTCCACTCACAGAGAGAAAGAGAGAGAAAACAAGTAAGGGGGAAAGAGACAACTAGCCCAAGCCAAAGCCTGCAGAGGTTAGAAGGGCCGAATGCTGCTTATTAACGGAGTCAGGTCTTTCCCACGCCTGCAGGCCTCGTGTGTGCAGCCGGCGGCGTGCCTGCTTGCCAGAAAGTGTTTAGCTAACTCATCTACAGTCATCCTCCCACCAAGGGAGGGGGGGGTGAGGTTTGGTTTCTCACTGCTGGACAGAGAGGAAGGTTTATTCAGCAATTTTCTGTGCAAAGACCGTGAGGTTTAAAACCTAGAGGGTGAATGGAATGCAGAACGCCTTTCTTCTTTTAACCTCCTGCTCTCAATATGGATGAGAGTGTGAATTTGGAGTTTGACAGCTGAGTAAATTGGACTAATGGGCTGTGCATGCTGCGATGGAGGTCACATTGTGCCCGTTCCTGCAGCCCCGCTTGTGGGAATAAAGCTACAAACTGCTGCCTTGCTGCAAGGAACAAGGGCATGTTGTTGAAAAAGCACACCCACATGTTGGCATCACATTGTGATGAAAGGATCATCCTGGGCAGAAATATCCCAGAGCTAAATATTTTTTCCATTTAGATAAAAACTGGCATCAATACAAAATACAGAAATGTAGCTATCAGGTATGAAACTGACCTTGTCTTGCATGTTTTGCATACAAGAACATTAAATTCAATCTGGTGATGAGTATCATCAGACAGTCAAAGATCCCAGAACAAGCAAGTATGTAGAGTAGAGATGTGACAGTTTTGTTTGTATTTTTTGAATCTTTAGATATTTGAATTTAACAGCTATTGTTTGGCTTTAAATCTTTTTTTCCCCATAATAATCCGTAATAAAGTTAAAGAGGTAAAACATGAATAGTCCCACTAGTGTCCCACCCCCCTCACCCACCCACACAGCAAAACACCCACCCTCCTGAATTCCTCCTACATACAAACCCACACATACCCTCTACCTCCTACATATGTCTCCGTCCACACAAACGCCCACACACACATCCATCAACGCTAATGAATGCTCAATCACCCACCTAACTCCCACACACACACCGACTCATTCTCCAACAAATACAACAGAAGCCTACACCCTCCTACGCACAGACACATACGCTCACACACTCTTTACCCCCTGTGTTGCTCTGTTTGCACTGTCAGCCTGATGCAGAGCTGAGTCAGCAATCACCCATTGGTTTGTGTGTGTGTGTGTGTGTGTGTGTGTGTGTGTGTGTGTGTGTGTGTGTGTGTGTGTGTGTGTGTGTGTGAGCCTGCAGCCTCTCTAGGAGCACTGTGGTGAAGGAGGAAAGAGGACGGCAGCCTCTGGAGGGGACAGATGGGCAGAGAGAGAGCTCCTGGGCAGGTAGTTATCCCCAGAATGTGGGGGCGTCTTCGGGGGGGTCTTGCTAGGGGCTGAATGGCCTTTAAATGCCCCCCACCAACACCCATGGAGAGCATCTAGAGGGGGGCTATTGTCACTAAAGACTCCCTCCTCCTCCTCCTCCTCCTCCTCCTCCTCCTCCTCCTCCTCCTCCTCCCCCACTTTTTATGCTGAGTGGGTGCATCGCAGGGAGATCACTGCCTACAAACACACCTGCAGGAATGCACTGGAATGAATATGTAGAGTGTCAGCAAATGGACCGACATCTGTTATGTGGAGACACATGGCCTTCCTCAGTGAATATGAATGACATCGCTGCAAATTCCCCACTGAATTAATGTGGTCTTTTTTGCAGCAAAAACAACGGCCAACATGTTGATTACCTGCCAGGTCCAGATCCTGTTCTACAACTGACGCTAGAGTTGGTTTTAATTCATGCCGGGCTGTGTCCTTCTCCCAGCAGACCTGGGCAGCCTGAGTTTAGCCCCCCTCCCCCCCAGAGTCCTAGAAAATAATTGAAGCCAGAAATAAAAAGGTTCACCAATGAAGCAGAGAGAGAGAGAGAGAGTCAGAAGCTTGGGAGAAAGTTGGGACTGGGCATTAAATCTCCAGTCCCTTATTCTTTCAGCGCCACCACAGAGCCACGTCAAAAATTACACAGCATCTCCAGCTAGCAGGCAATTACAGTGTGGGGGGTCTATGTGTGACGCCTGTGTAGGACTGACTGGCACTCTCCTCACTGACATTCACACAGAGGTACTTACAATTTACAGCACAGGGTTCATTTTCAGATGAACCGAATCCAAGAGCCGGGCCCGCTCCCAAGGCCCTCTTTCTGTTTTTCAAAGTCGTAATTTCAAAAAAATATATAATCATTCAGGCCCAAATTGGTAGTTAATGGCTATGGTTGTACTCAAGCAATGAGTGACAGACTCAGAGAGGAAAAGCAAGCAACAGAAAGGCTGAGAGGTTGACAGAGAACTGGAGATAAAGATTGTGTTTGCCAGGGACTCTGTCTGGGCTCGATGGCGGGCCTGATGGCACCGTGTCAGTGTCATTACGTGGGTGTGTGTTCAGGAGCGGTTTCAGCCCAGACGGACGTGACACACACATTCAAGCGCTTGTCAGGAGGCCACCCACGCCTGACATCGGGAGAGTGCCAAGCCCTGACACACGGAGCGTGGTGAAGTGACAAGTTCGTCAAGAGACCGATCAGTGCCTCCTTGCCACATGTCAGTCATTATCTCTCACTCCCCCCTTTTCTCCCTCCCCTCCTCATCATCTGAATATGTTTAACTAATCATTTGTGTTTCAGATCAACATACTGTAACCTCAGTACATATCCATCTTCTGAGATATGTATTAGTGGTGAGAAATTGCAGTTAAATGACAAATATTTGACCTCCTCAGAGTATTTTATGTCCCTAATCTAGATAATAGAAAGCTCTTGTGGCAAATCATTTAATTCGGTATCGTTTAATGAAACATCACAGAGCGAAACTTATTTTTCACGTTTAATAACTTCAGACAAAGCCCAGATGTGGACACAGTGCCAGTGGTTGATATTGCCAAGTGTTGGTAATTTATTCTCCTCCAGACCTTTCTACTCATCAGAACCAACAACTGTGGACTGACAAGCCTCCCTCCAAATGTTCCTTGTGGTTTCTCTTCTGGTGTGCAAGACCTCATGCAAATGGTTAATCACCTAACTTTACTGTTTGTCCCAACTGGCAAAGTAAACAAAAGGCACACTTGGGCAGGCGTCTTAAACAAGCTGAGGAGTGTAGGAGGTTTCCAGAAATAAACCAGAGTATGCAGTTAAATCACACCCGAGGGAGGGTCAAGTGTGCCAGATTTCAAAGGGAACCCATAAAAAGACACAATCTGGTTTTCACATTTCAACAAAAGAGGCATATGTGGCTGAGATATCATGCCACCACAGTTTCCAGGGAGGGGTGTGCTATCGCCAGCGCTTACTGTAACTCAATCTCTGTTCATGCGAGGGGGATTTATGACTGTTGTTAAATCAGTGGTTCTCAATCCTGTGCCAGTGAAACCAAAATAATGAAGGTTTTCATTCCTACCACTCACTATAGCAGCTGATTATTCCTGATTTTTATATCTCAAAGGAGAGCAATTATTGGTTGACATGGAAACTGGCATTTTCTTTCTGTCTTGATGTTTGAAAATTAAACGATCATGCACAGATCTTTACAGCACACATATCACGTCATAAGTGGGATCATTTCCAAGTATTATTTCACCTGTAACAACAACCACCTGTGCCATCACATCATAAGCCCCTTCCCCTCACATCAGTTTAACATCTCTGAACAACCTCACAGCGTTGTCTAGTGCCATCTATCTCCCTGGCCGTCTATGAGACGAAGCAACACACCAAACGGGATAATCCCTTGTCAACATGTTGCTGATCCTGGGATTGGGTTGCCCCTGGGCCCTGATCTCCCCTCTGCCTCCCTCCTTCCTTCATCACTGGGTCCCTCAGGCCGACATGGGCCCTGACAAAGCCCTAATCCATCATCTTCTGTCAGGGAAGGCCGCACCACAACACCCTCCTCATGGTCCAGCATTAGCCTAATCCACTGGGCCAGGGCTTCATGAGAATGGAGCGCCCACATGGCTTCACCCCGGTTCTGTTTACTCGTCCCATCTGAGTCAACACACACCCCAGAAGGACAACAGCCACAGACAAGAGGGGAACACCATGAAGTCCCTGGACCTATCCTGAACTGTTTACTGCACCCACCAGCAGAGGAGGCTTTACCTTGTGTGGCGATGCAGTGAGTGTGTCTGGAAGGCCTCTGGTGTGGTAATAATGTAATCCCTGAAGCAAACACAGCTAGGCCTGCTGACTTCTGAAGGGTGTAGCTCGCTGTGGATGCCTCCTCTAAGGGGAAAATTACGCTCCACATCTGTGAATTGACAGCAAAAGGTGCATATAGCCTTCAGGGTGCACACACACTACATATTTACACTTGAACAGCAGACACAGCTAATGATAGTTGCAGGGTAGAAACATGAGAGTAAAGAGAGAAATTACATTTATTGTGTCAAAGTGGTGTGTCAGCAACCGTATAAGCAAATAGCTAAAAAGGTTTAGTGGTTTTGCAAACAAAACAAAAAAGGTGAGAACAGAGTTTAGCTTGTGTTTTGAAAGTTTTTAAGTTTGTTTGCCAGCTGTTTTGTCAGCTGTCCGTCACATAACAAGAGCACAACATATTCACAAATGAATGTGAGCGTACAGATAGCAGATCACAAGTCTACAAACTGTTGAGCTGAAATATCAATAAGGATAATTGATTATTGAACTTAGTGTCTCATGGTGGGAGCGATTTGAGTAATTGCTGTTGAACTAACGTTTGTATCAACCGTGTTTTATGAATGTTTGTTGTGTTATTTCAATCTTTACATGCATGCATGCGTGCTGTTATACCTGCTGAAGGCTCCACACTGCTCTGTTTGGGAGGAAGCGTCCATTGATCCGTGCTGTCCTGCCTCCACTTCCCTCACGCTGCGTTTCAGTGACCATTCAGAGCCAACACCTCCCTCTAGTGGTGGAGGTATGAACAGCATGGTCAATTATACACTATATTACAGTCCTATTCCATATTTATAATGATTTAATCTCAACATGTAAACATTTCACAGTTCACCACAGATATGGCCTAGTGTTGTTTTAATTTAATCTTGTTGAATCATCCCACATCATGTTTGAGAGGCTCTTACTGTATGCATTTGGCAAAACGCTGAAACACTGTCATGACGCCTTCCCTTTTGTAATAGATGTAAAGGTGAATATCAATTTACTTTTGATTTATCATATTAAAGTTGCAAAAAGAAACTGCAGTTTACACAAACATGCTCATATAGTTTGTTGTAGTTTAATGTTGCTCTCATTTACAAACACCCACTAAGTTCAACACAGAAACTTAAACCACATTAAAAAATTCAAAAAAATGAACCAACATTTTTTGATATGGTCTAAGATCATACATAAAAATGGAAGGATTTTTTTTTAGGAAGGGCGTGGGGGGGGTGGGAGGGGGGATTTTAATGTTGTTGTCTGTTGAAGAATTACTAACATCAGGATAATAAATAAGAGATGGGATGACACACATTCTTATATTTAAAACACATTTTAATATTTTGCTTGGCAAATTGCTTCCCTTGATTGAATTGGCAGCAAATTGACCCCAGATCTTGGTGAAAGCCAAGATGATGCACTCAGTAAACATTCCTATTGGAGAGGAAAAACACACCTGAGCCTGGAGGTGTGGGAGCCACGTGTGGAGGGAATTGAACCCAGGTCTTATTTTCCCTAACACTGACACCCAGGATGGCTCGTCCCTTTCCATGCTTGAGTTACCTTCCCTGTCTCCCTTTATCCTTTATACCTAGGCCTATGTGATGAGCCCATGTCCCTGAGGGCCCATCTACACAAAGTTTCACATTCTCTGCAACACATATTGTCTGGCCTGAGATGAACAGACAAGGAATTCTGGCAGGAGAGGGAGTTATTCTGCCTTAAGGGGAGAGGGAGCTGGTAGGGGGATATTTCAGGATCTCCTGTGGCTTTGTTGGCATCCCATACAGCTTTGTTATCAGCTCCATTTGGGAATTAGGGGATATTCGAGGGGAATCCTGGGCTGCGGGTAGGGTGGGACAGACTTGGCAGTAACATGTATAAGTAAAATGTGCATTTGATTTGTGTTGAATGTACCGGGTTGTTATATTTTTATATTTTACATTGGGATTTTCTTTTTTATTTCATTGCGAAATATGCTTTTCATTCCAGTAGTATTTCAGCTTGAGTAACAGATTTTTATTGTTCAGAGGTGATACTGATATAACTATAAGGTTAAGAAGAAGATGTTCATAAGTGTCTAAACTCCAACTTTTAATGTTGAATACATGTAGACGTTTTACACTGTAAAACTAAATACAAGTACTCCTATGTATTTGAGGAATTTCTGTGCTGTTTTTGTAAATACATTTTTATTTAAATATATTAATTAAGTGGTATCTTTACTTTTGGCAAGGAAATATATCATGTAAGCCACTTTGCAACCACATTGCTTCCAAAACTGTAATTACTGTAACTGTAAAACTGGACTTAGAGTCTGGCTATACAAATTAATATTAACATTTGAAAAGTTAATAAGAGGTTCAACAATAATATTAATGTAATCATAAACAAGTCAAGTTAATGTAATTAGCCTGGCACTGCACCTTTAAGTCAGTGATGAACATCAACGCAAGAAAAACAGAATAATCAGGTGATACTAAGTTGAATTTAAAAAAAGGACAGAAAGGCATTGCAAAATAATTGGGGAACATTTAAAGTTGGCATATTTTAAAAATATAAAACCAGTGGGCTGTAACAAAACTTTCAATGACAACAGTTTTCTTCTCTAAAGCCCTTGCGATTCAGTCACCGTACCCTTCAGGGAGCTGTCGGACTGCAGCGTTGACACACCTTGGCCTGTGTGTGCTGCCTCTGCAGCGTCTGTCATTTGTAATGCAGCGGGCCTCTCGGCCTCTCAGCTGCTCCCCGCACGCTGCACCTCCTCGGCTGGTGAATAGGCAGCAGCTACATTAAACCCCTCTGCCCCAAAGCACTTTCACCTGCTTAGTAAAGGCTGCCCGGATAATACGGGATCACCTTGCACCGCCTGGAGCTCCACTGAACACACAGCCCACAGATGAGCTGCTCCATGACAGACAGAGTATGTGTGCGTGCGTTTGTGTGCGTGCGTGTGTGCGTGTGTGTGTGTTTAGTGCATAGACTGTATAAGGTTTAGTGAGACGCCTTGTGTATGACAAGTGGTCCATACATTTTTTGCTGCTCGGTGTGCACACCCAGAGGGTATGTGTATGTTGTATGTGTGTGTGTGTGTGTGTGTGTGTGTGTGTGTGTGTGAGTAGTGTGTGGTGGGGTGTGTATGTGCATGTGCTTGTACATTTCATGGTTATATTTTCGTTTTCTCGTTCAAAATGCCAGCTTGATCTGAGGACACCCCCGTCGTCAGTTGGATGGGGTCCTGTGTCCTTTTCACTGTTGTTCAGAGGAATTTTCTCATTAAGAAACCTGCTCAACTGCCCTAAATTACTTCACAGACTAAGCTGCTCTTGTCCTCACTTTAATCTAGCCTTTAAAGTCTCTAATCATTATTATGGCACTCCCAGGCTCAATGAAGGCAATAGAAACATAAAGCCTCTCTCAGCAAGCTAGCACAACACTCTAGGACAGCTTCCACTCTGGCCTTTGTAGGGTTTTGGATTATACATTCATTTTTGCTGGACGTGTGGTCAAATTCGTCCCTGGGAAAAGCCCTCAGTATTCCCTCTTTTCATCTCAGTCTCATTTTCGGGATATCTAATGGTCATAATCGAGGCAGACATGCTGCGTGTGTGTTTGAAGGAGCGGTCAAGGAGCCCCTAATCCTCTCATACACAGTTTGTAGTGGTGGCCCCCAATGCAAGTGCTGATTTTGTTGCCTAATGCTGAGAGCGATTTGAGTTTTAGGTCTTATGAATACACACACACATCAACTAACACACACTTACACACAAAGACACAAATACTGGTGGGAATCATGGGATTCCTGGCAGACGGACATTTCAATGCAGGAGGAAATTCATAGAAATGAAAGCTCAGCAAGAATGACGTGAGATGTTTTCTGGCAAGTTTATCAAAGCTTAATTTAATAATGGACTTTGGTCTGTTGTAGCATTTCGAAATGTGCAATTTATTCATTAGTCACTTTGTTTTAAAACAATAATCTAGTCAGTAGGAACAGAATAAAAAAAAAAACTTTTTAGACAGCCACAATTTCATTCAATGGCACAAAGTAAAAGAACAAGGTTATTATAAAATGAGATTCAAGTCAATTTGAATATATAATAATAAAAATGTCAACCTAACTTTAACTTTTCACTTCAACTTACAGTATTACCTCTTCTTCTATGAGCAGAGGTGGTATGTAACTGAATACATTTACTTGAGTACTGTACTTATTTATGATTTGGATGTACTTGCACTTTCCTTAAATATTTCGTTTTTATGCTACATTATACTTCAACTCCACTTCATTATGTGAAATTGTTTAACTTGAGCTCTTCCTTAAAATTCTGCTTATATGTTAAAAGCATCAGTAAAAAATAATAATACAGTGATAAAAAAATAATTGTTCAAATTTGCATAATGATTACTTTTATTTTTTGATACTTTAGGTAAATTTTTTTCAAATACTTGTGAACTTTTACATGAGTAAAACCTTTACTTTTGAATATTGGACTATCTGCAGTATTGCTTTTACTTAAGTAAAAATATCTCAATACTTCCATGTGAGAAATGTAAATTAGTGAAGCTACAAAGTTGACATTTTTTGTGAATGATAAATCCTGTTTTCAGCTATGGCAGCAACTGATGCTGCAGACTTTCAAAGACGTGCCTTAGCAAAGTTTTGTCAACCACTTATTATTTGTCTAACTCAACAGTGATTGCTTTTAGTGTCCCTTGACAGTAATTAAATGTTTCAGGGAAATGACACTGCATTAAGAACAACAACAGTTTACAGAGCAGTTATGCTCTCCTCTTAGATCAACAGAGGCTCTGGCTCTTTTGCTATTCAGCAGATTACCAGAGTCAAGTGTGGTATAGTTCTCAGCCGCAATGCCCACTCCTCTCCCAGCGAGAGAGACATACAAAACAGGAGTGAAGATGCTCTCTCAAGCGGCCGGTAGGACCCTCACTGTTAAATGCTGAGGGCCCTGTTCAGACAGATAGTAGTAGGATATTCACCCTCTCCACGAGGAGAGTAACATTCATGTGCACATTATCCTTTTGCACCTCCGGCAAAGCCTTCCTCTCTGCTTTTTAGAGCATGTTGGAGACCAGACTGAGGTGGGCTTAACAGCTGTGCAGCTCCTACATCCCAACAACCCCCTCGACCCTCCTCAGCTTCCCATGTTTCTCCCACTTCCCGTGTCACCATGTCTGCCCGTCCCGTGAGGCTGCAGGTTTCTGGTACAGCAGCCTAGGACAAGGCCACCATTAACTGCAGGGCTGTGCAGAGGGCACGTGGGACAAAAGGCCCAACACGCTGTCCCTGCCCTCAGACAAGAACTGAAACAAATGTTACAGGGCTGGCGCAGAAGGGAATCATCCGGCCGGTGTCACTGAATACATTTACCTACCTCAGAGCTCTTTCAGCCGCATGCTTTGTTTTAGCCCTGGAAGAAGGGAGGGCGTGAATGGAGGGGCGGGAGGAGGTGGGGACTCGGGGGATGTCATTCTGTGTGTGTGTGTGTGTGTGTGTGTGTGTGTGTGTGTGTGTGTGTGTGAAAAACGCAAGGAGGGAGAAAGGGAAGTGAACGAACGAAATGAACGAAAGAGACTCCAGGTTTCCACAGTGACCGACTGAGCTCTGAAAACACCACAGCATTTGTGAGGGATGGGAGGAGGTGT
Organism: Perca flavescens; assembly: GCF_004354835.1. Classification (NCBI taxonomy): domain Eukaryota; kingdom Metazoa; phylum Chordata; class Actinopteri; order Perciformes; family Percidae; genus Perca; species Perca flavescens. Next base: position 21,514,477 of record NC_041339.1, on the reverse strand, counting down.
GTGTGAGTATGTGTGTGTGTGTGTGTGTGTGTGTGTGTGTGTGTGTGTGTGCATGTGCGTGTGTGTGTGTGTGTGTGTGTGTGTGTGTGTGTGTGTGTGTGTGTGTGTCCTCCCTCCATAAGGATGCCAGGAGGTCTTGTTGATTGTTGGGCTGTGTTTTGTTTTTCTTTTGGCCTCCCGCTCCCTTTTCTCTTCCTTTGTCTCTGCTATCCTTCCTGGGGTCTTTTTAGGCTAATTGGACCTGGAGAGCAGAGCAAACTCCAGACAAGACGTTCTCTAAGCTCCTCGACTCCAGTTTGGTCAAATAATTAACAGCAAGAGAGAAGCATTCGGTCAAAAGGAGTGGAAGTCACAAAGTCACATTGCAGGTCTGAGTGGCTTGCTGTTGTCTCTCTTAAAGTGTTTGACTTAAGTTTGAATTCCTCACAAATACAACAGAAAGGACCGGAGTGTTCCAGAAGATATCAGGAATGAGTATCAGCTGCACATTCAAAGCTTTGACTTGGTTTTACGAGGCTTCTAGATCTTAAATGGTTAAACAAAGATGCGATGTTTCCATTCCAAACCACTGTGCAGAAAGATCACTTGGTGGTTCAAAATGCAACCAGTGCCATTTGTAAAAATGTTTTTGGGTGTTCATAAAAGAGTGTGTGTTCCTTTTCAAGCGGTGGATATTATTAAAAATACACTTAATGCAAGTCTTGACTATGACTTGATACTTAAGTGTGCCTTCTTAATGAGAATAAAACAAATAATCCTAAATGTTTTTAAAATTTTTTAAGCATGTATATGTTCTAGGGCTGCAAAGAAGGATTATTACCATTAATTAATAATTATTTTCTCAATTAAACGATTAATCGTTTGGGTTCTAAATAGAAAATATTGAAGAAAGTTTCCTAAAGCCCAATTTGACATCTTCATGGTAATGTTTGTACCAACGGACAGTCTGAAATCAAACTATATTTTGCAATGATAAAAATGATAAAACTTTCGAAAAGCAGCAAATCCTGACAAATGACGAACTGGATCGAAAAATAATTAACGATTATTAAAAGAGTGGCCGATTAATTTTCTGTCGATTGACAAATCGTTTAAACCTTTCTTATATCTTCCTCATTCTGTAATAGTGTGTTTGGTAGGTTTGCAATTTTAAAAAAAATGTTCTGTATAGTGTGTACTACAGTACATTGAAATTCAAATAAAGAGAAGGAATTGTATCAGAAGTTATACACAAAATGTCCACTGAGTGTACACCTCCCTCAAATAAAAAACGTTAAAACTCAAACTCATCCTCTGCCTCGACAGAAAGTAATTAGTGTGTCATTTCTCCCACAATCCCTTCAGCTAATCTCCTCCAATCCACTGGGTTTGATTCAGTCATCTTTTCTCTCATATTCTAATCCATTTTGCCTTTGAGTTTTTGTGTGGGTCGCAGTGCACCGCCCCGCTCACAAAGAGCAGTTACTGAGCTATGACATTAAAGGTATTGTTGAGCAGGCCTCGGCCCAGCAGCCACCTTATATGGGCTCACTGTTCAAGGAAGTGCGTGTTTTCATCCTTGTTGTCATGGGGATGAACACACACGAGCACACAACCGCCTCCCCCTTCATCAGCCTCCCCTTTTACTGATTGTAGCTGACATAAATTCATTCTTTTGTGCGGGACATGCTGGCTCGTCTCCCACCATGTAGCAGCTTTCACCACCTGAACTTTAAAATACGAACCAGGAAACTCTGTGTTTGTCATATAAGGGTGGTGCGGGGTGAAATATGTTTTATGAAGGTATGGCCTGGGGATTAGAAGAAGGACTTATGTATAACTCAGGCTGTGCCACCGCAAACTGCCAGCACTATTCATCAGGGCTTTCAGGGGAGTCACAGAGAACAGATGAGAAACAGAGCTGACTGCAGCACAGGGTTAAACATGACCTCGGGAAATCACTGGCTGTAACTACACATACACATACTGTATATTATCTGTGAACTGTACATGGGAACATGTGTACATGGTGCAACATGTTCAAGCATTCAGGGAACACCCACACATGCGTGTGTGCAAATGAATGGGACATATAAGGATAGAAACATACAGTATACTTGTGCACATGTGCTATATGTGTATATAGTTACATACTTACATGATTGCACTGATAACCTTTGGATTTAGTAAGATTTACTCTACATATGTGGCTGGTGAGCTCAGTTGGTAGAGCGGGCGCACATATGCAGAGGTTTATTCCTCGACGCAGAAGGTCCAGGGTTCGACCTGTAACGGTTTTCCTGCATGTCTTCCCCCTCTCTCTCCCCTTTCATATCTCAGCTAAAACAAAAGAAGAAAAAAAAGATTTATTCTACATATAAACAGAGATGTATAGTAACAAAGTAGAACTACTTCACTACTCTACTTAAGTACTAAAAAGCTGTATCTGTACTCTAATGGAGTATTATTTTTTTCTCCTACTTCCACTTTTACTTGAGTACATATTTTCGATGAGTTTAATACTTTTACTCCGATAAATCTTTTATGTGCTGCATCGTTACTCATTACTGTTGTGAATTCCTCACGCTACGGAGACTGTGGAGGTTACAGTGTGTGTAGTTACGTCTACATTAGTTACGTACGCTAATTAGAGAATAGCGTATTAGAGTGTTTTTTTTTCATTACGGTCACCTGTTCAGAAGTCAGAGACGATGTAAGTTTTTACTCTTTCTATTTAGCTGTTGTTGCAGCAGATGAAGCTATTCCTGAGTTGTTTCAGTCTGCAATGAGTCCTGAATGTTAACCGTAATCTGTATTTTGCTAGCTTGCTAACTTTCCACTACATCACATATTTTATTTCAGTATTTGTTAATACGTGATTAATAACCCACTGTTATAGCAGATAATAATAGTTATTACAGCTGTGACATTAATGTACCTTTTGGTGTTTATTTAAGAAACTTCCTTCATATATCCAGCAATGTACAGCTTGTAAGCCTAAAATGCACCGTAAAAAGTTCAACTCCAGCAATATGATATTCAAAATTTGACTGCTTTCTTTAATAACTACATAACACAATACTTGTACTTTTACTTTTGGTACTTGAGTAGTAAATTTTAAAATAAACTACTTGTAATACTTAAGTACAAAAAGTGTTGAATACTTTAGTACTTCCACTTAAGTGGGGTGCTTAAAGAGCACTTCTACTTCTACTCAAGTCACTTTTTTGATAGAGCACTTGTACTTTTACTCAAGTATGGGTCTCCAGTACTTTATACACCTCTGCATGTAAACCTAATTTTCCTCTCTCAACATAAAGGTTTAATACAGTATAAATAAAGTATAAGTAAAGTATACTTTATATACAGTTACATAATCTTTCAGTTGGCAATAAAACAATTTATGAGTTTTACATTACACCAAGATGATATTTGAATTTAAACAAAAATCTGTGTTGCCCGCCACTGATGGGCTGAATAATATTTTCTGTCAACTTCAGGACTCCTACTTAGAGAAACCTGTAATGAAGCTGCAAACCAAGTGAGAGTTTTAGTGTCATACAGTCGGGGAAGAAGTACTAGGATCCCTTGAGTGAAATCGACAATACCAGAATGTAAATGCAGGACTTTTACTTGTTACATTTACAAGTAAAAGTCCTACTGTCATCATGCTGACTGGTCCCTTTCAGAGTGTTACATAATATACATGGTTTGAATATTATTACTGATACAATAATTTGTAGTAAAGTAAGTAAAGTTACTTCCAACTATTTGTTATGACATGTCCATCCCACTATAATTAGGAACTGTTTTCTAACTACAAAATACAGTAATTCTACACAAGGTAATACAGACACTTGCTCGCTGGCATTTTAACAGACACCCCTTGGCATCTGGTCTGTGGAAGTTTTTTTTATTGATTTGAGCACCAAATATGAAATTCTATTCACCTCCATTGCGCTTGGGGATTTTAAAGTTCTCAAAGGCAAACATTTTAAAACCTTTTCAAATAAAACCCAAACTATCTATCTGTAAGTGGGAAAACGTGATATTATATTTTGGTTAACAGACCTTTCATTGTTTGATGACATCACATAGAAAACCTTCCCAGTTTATGACTCTTTCCCACTCTGGGTTCTCTCCATCACTGTCTGTCTTTCAGACTGTCTCTAACCTGCCTGCCACTTTCTCAAACCAAGAGATATGTTTGCCATACATTCACCACGGCCAAAATAGGAATCCTATTGTTGCACAAGACACCTCCTTCAAATCTCCATGCTGGCTAATTGAGTTTGTCTATGAAGCGTTCATTCACTGTCAAATGTTTGACAGAGAAGAAAGCCAAGTCCTCCCTCGTCAATCTTTCCCGAAAGTCAACACTGGGCCAGACATGCACGCGCGCACACAGAAACACACACACTACAATACAGCGCCAAGGGGTCTGGGACATCCCGCAGACAGCATCCTGTTCCCACCAAATGGCTCTTGTGTCACAAAGGACAATTTGGCTTCTCTCAGGCCCGGCTACCTGCATGGGATCTGAATGCCTCCCTGACTGACTTGTAGCCTCAGGTTTTGTGTTTTGTTTTGGGAATGTCTCTCCCTTCTTCCCTCTCTCCTCCTCCCTGGCTCCCTCTCTTCTCTTTTTCCTCGTCTCAAGTGGTCTGCAGAGGGTGTCCTGGGAACCTGGCTGGCTGCCCCGCTGTCAACTTGCCCCCCACCACCACCACTACCACACACCCCCATCACAAAAGGACAGACCCCCTGAATTAGCCCTTATTAGCCCACTGTCTGACACCCAGACTGAACACTCACTGACATGCACACAATGACATATGAAGCACACATTAACACACGGGCACCCTGACAGGCAAATACACATGCAGACACAATACACATGCACACACACACACACAAACACACACACATAGTGTGGACATTGACAGAGTTTAACAAGCACTATGCCAGAGAAAGGGCAAGAGGCATGCGAAAGAGCAATTTGCCAATTTTCAACTGCACAAATAGAAAAGAACACACTAACACGTATACACACACACACACACACACACACAGTTGTATTTTTATGTTCAATGAATGCCACATAATTGGTGGCTTGTTAGCTAGCTTAGTCACTTAAAAATTATGATATTTATGTAATATTATTCAACACAAACACGTTACAAATTGTTTGTGTTAAATGTTTAAAATGGTGCTGCACCACACGCAGCAGTCAGAGCTGAAATCATCAACACGTTGTTGTCCATTGTAAATTTACAATGGACAACATTTGTTCTGCTGCTGTACTGTATGTCAGTATATACAGCACAGTGTGACTCAATAGCCTACATCCTCCTGTGTAATATAATAGTGCAATTGGGCTTGCTGATTTAAACTTAATCTGATACTGCAGTTGTTCAGCCGAGTCTCTTCTGTGAGTCTCTGCTGTGAGTCTAGTTTGTGTGTGTGTGTGTGTGTGTGTGTGTGTGTGTGTGTGTGTGTGTGTGTGTGTGTGTGTGTGTGTGTGTGTGTGTGTGTGTGTATGTGCGCGCGCATGCAGGGAACGTGGCGGCAGGCAGCAATTCCCCCTGAGGATCCTCGCTCATTACCCAGAGGTCACAGCCCACGCCTGGCCACTTCCTGCCTGACCTCCCTCCAGAGAGCAGAGCACGCTGGGCTGTGGATCACACGTGCTGGTCAAAAACAATCCTACTTCCTGTCCCAGTTTGGGTTAGAGTGAATAGAAAGAGAGACATAGAGAGGGAGAGAGAGACAGTCCTGGCTTCTATCTGCCACTTGCTGTGCTCACTTCCTTCATTCTCACGCTCTCTCTCTGTCTCTCGCTCTTATTCATTAGCCTCCTGACTATTCACCCCGGCCCAGCCGGACCAGCCTCAGTACTGGGAACAAAATACTCACTGGCCATCTTGTTCCAAACTTCCTCCCACACTCCTCTGTATAAAGACATGAGTCATATGGGCCTGAATCAATTTTGAATGAAGAGGTTTTTGGCACATTCTCAGCGCATTGAGTGTGATCTGAAGATAGTAAGTCGTTGTGCTGTTCTACATGGTTGGACCTAGGTAGCAACTTGTGCCATTAACAGTTTCTTATGATCTCAACCAAACATGAACCGAAAGGCTCAATGTTAACATTGTCGTTGTGAGCATGTTAGCATGCTGATGTTAGCATTTAGCTCAAAGCACTGACTTTTAGTCTTGTTTATTTGTTACTGTAAAAATGTAAATTGATGTTTGGTTTGTAGGTGACGGTTTAGAGGTGTGATTTAGAGGCAGAAAATCACTGTATATGAGGCACAGACACCAATTTCTCGACTGACAGAGGTCTTACCAAATTGGAATGATATAATTCACATTTTGGGTCACTTTCTGAACTGGAAAACCTCTCACTTTGATGCATAAAATACCCGCAGCATGCAATATTGTCCTCAGAAAACTCTATACACACTCACACAAACATTGCGCTGAGAGGTGTGAGCTGTGATCTGAGACAACAAACAGATAAAGAGGCCAACCAGTCTCATCCATCACCCTGAGAGATCACATCTGATCAGAGACCTGACCATACATGCTACCTCTCTAAAGGTCCTCAGGGGGATCTGTGTTAGTGTGTGAATGTTGATCTGTTTTTTCTACATGTAAATGTGTGCACCATCCAGTTTGTGTGTGAGTATGTGTGTGTGAAATGGTTGCATGTGTAATCTTAAAGGGAATAAAGGGAATTTTCTTAGAGTTAGTGCTGCATGGGTTTGCTGCTCCTCACAATCACGCCTTGGTGAATAGCAGAATTGGACTGAACATCAGGAATCTGATCAATATGATAAATTGGGGCGTCACTGCACTGTGCAACCTAATTACAGCTAATTGGGACTTTTCACACATATCTCCAGAGCAGAATGCCTTCCCTAATGAGTGCGGCTGCATCCCTCTCTGATTTGTGGGCAGCAGCAGGAGCCTGGCCTGGCTGACCTGCTCGTCCCCCGGTGGTCAGCGCTGAGCCGGACACAGCTCCCGGCTCAGCTCCAGTGAATAGCTGCTCATCCCCTGTTCTCTGCAGGAGACCTCGGTCTTCTGAGCTCCAGGTCTGACCCCACGGGAGGGGAGCGGGCCAGGGTCAGGTCCCAGAGTCAACAACCCTGGACCAGCCGCCGCATCAGCGCGCTGCCCTCCGACCACCAGCCTCTACTGCCCTGACCCCGCTCAGGCCTTGCTGGGCCCCTGTGGTGAGTCAGGGGGTCAGTCTCCTGGAGGGTCATTGTATGATGATAAAAGGGCTTGTGGTCATGCCAAGGAGCCATGAAAGCAAGGGGATAGCAGCACCCCTGCCACTGCAGTCTAATTTGGCAGGATGCTGGTACGTCAGCGACAGACGCTGGACCAACAATGGCTCGACACTGGTAAACAATAATGTTTGTGCAAGGTCTCTTTCTTAGGACCAATCCACTGCTCACACAGCCCATCTGGCATCAATAACATGTCCTGAGATGCTATTCAGCACATCGGTCTTCATTTTATCCAGCTTTTCAGCAAAGGTCCTCTCTGGATGCTCAATACCCAGTGTTGGCTTACGCTTATGAAGTGACAGATGCTATAGATCTAAAGTTCTGGAGGTAAAGTGAGCATATGTGAAATCTATCTGCTATTAAATTCAAGATTTCATGCATGTGAAAGCGTGAAAAGACACAGTTGATGAGACAAGATTATAGATTTAGAAGCAACATGTAAATGACTTGCCTATAAAGGACAAATCCAGTGCAACATCCACGTGTACTGAGTCGACCGTTCTCTGGGATTTGTTTTCATGCTAATCGAATGTGACCAGTTTTAGTGCAAACTGTCGTCGGGGCACGAGTAAAGTATAAAGAAATCGATATTTCTATGCCATGTATGACGAACGCTGTGTAACCAGTAACCAGTAACATAGCTCAAGCACGGCGTTCGTCGTCGTGACTGTTTTCTCAAGATGGCGACTGCCTGTATACATGAACGGTACTGTCTTTATAAACTATCTTTTTAATAAACTGTCTGTACACTTACAAAGTTCTCAATGTTTCGATTTACACGTAGGGACCCTCATTATGCTACTGTGGAAGTGTGGTGCTATTTTGAGCCTTGTTAGTGGTATAGAAATAGCGATTTCTTTTTACTTTACCCATGCCCCGACGACTAGCGTTATAAGCTAATTAGCAGTTTGCGCTAAAACTGGTCACATTTGATTAGCATGAAAACAAATCCCAGAGAACTGTTGAATCGGTACACGTCTTATTAACCCCTAGGTTCATTTTAGCACCGCATATGTCCTTTAAGGTAAAAGAAACAAGAGAACAAAGAGTAAAACATGATAAGAACAACAACAATTATATTGTTCACTATTCACATAAAATGAAAAAATGAATAGAGTGCGTCTTAGATTAACTTCTCTACTTCTGATTTGGCTGATGATTAGGCCTTTCTTACTCATCATAAGGAGAAGGAGTTTATTTACAAACAGTGTTGCCATCACAGTACATAGTTTTCATAGTAAATAACCATGGTCACAATTCTTACATAAAAATAAATTGAAGGAAAAAATACCATCGGCTGATACATTGTTACTGGATTATTTTAAACTCTCAAATATCAATATTGGTATTGGCCTTTAAAAATCCAGTATTGGTTGGATGCTAATAAGCAGACACAACAGGATCTTTCTTCATGGCTTTTCATGTTTTCTTCTACAGTCCTAGATGAACATGGTAGTTATTCTGTTTCGGTCTGTTTACATGCAGGTAATGTTTACCATTTTTAGCATCTTAGTTTAACTCTGAGCTATATGTTATATTTAATATCTCCAGATCAAAATGCGCGAGGTCCTCCATGCGATTGTAGGCTATCCAGAAGCTTTTTAATCCGGCCTGGAACTTCAGTGACTTTTCGGAGACCTTGCACAATAATTCCAATACAATAAATCCAACAATGAATGGGAATTTTCATCTTTTTTTGTTATTAAAAGCGATTGTTTACTATTAGCCACCGCCATCTCGGCTGCTGACCGGGAGCTTGCTCAGCCAATAGATAACCCTAACTGGATACAAGACTTTTATGCAGTGTGTGTATGTAGGCAGACAGACGCAGGCAGGTCAGATGCAGCTCTGGATGTGTAAATGAGTTTGATTTGGCTTCCTGATGTCTCATAGCAGACAGGAAATGCATTGGAGATGGCACAACTAACTTTTTGGATAAAAGCGTATGGACTTTTCAGGGGAAAAATCTAAATATTTTTATATTTGTGTTAGTTACGGTATTTATTTTTGTTTCCCCTGATTGCTAAGAACAATTTCCAAAAGCCAAAAGTCTACATTATTTTTCTCTGTGTGATTTCAATACATTTCTGTGAGATTAAATTTCCGTTTAGTTTTTTTCTTATATATTTATAGTAGGGCTGCACAATATGACCTAAAATCAAAATCACAATTAATTGCACATTTTACCGCAATAACGATAAATGAACAATAATTAATCAAGTTGTTCTAAATCATCTTTTCTGAATGTTTGTTTCTGAATGAAATGTTTCCAAACGACGGACACTGCGTTTTTGGGGGCACAAATTGCTCAATTAACTTGGACTCGGTGTTTGAGTTATCCTCCATTGTGCTTTCCATGCGGCTGACTGGTCCGGGCGAAATCACGTGACTACCCACGTGGTAGAATGTTTTTAAGGAGAAAGTAGGCCTATCAACAGGAATAAATTATCTAAATTATCATCATGGGAAAAATATGTCGATAATAGCTTCAGAATTTCGATGTTTTGGATTAATCGTCCAGCCCTAATTTATAGTCATATTACAATTTATCCTCGATATCCCTGCAACACACTGTACATATCCTGATAGCCCAGGTTGTCCTGAAAAAAAGGATGTCTATATTTTGTGCATAACAGGGTTGAGGTTAACAAGCATTAATACACAATGAAACCAGGCGAACCAAAGATTGGAAAAAAATGGCTTAGACCTCTAAGGGTATTAAGTGGGTGTTTGAATGCAGACATTTGCTAATCAGCACATAACACAAAGTACAGATGAAGGTGATGGGGATATCATCAGTTTTGCAGGTGTTTGTTGTGAAAACACAGTACTGGACACATTTGACATTTAGACAGAAAGTAAGGGGATCAACAAAGTGATTGAAATTCATCCTAAGGGGGACATTTATCTGTGTATCAAATTTGGCAAACATAGCAATCCATCCAACAGTTGTCAGGACATTTAACTCAAAACCACAAATGATGGTGGCGCTAGATGAAAAGTCAGGGTATCCTCAGAGTCATTAGGATTAATCCTGTGGGAAACATGAATGTCTGGACAAAAAATCATGACAATCCATCCTGCAGTTGTGGAGATATTTCAGTCTGAACCAAAGTGGTTCCCTAGAGTACACAACAAAACACACAACCAGTCCACAAATGGCCCCAGCCTTCCGCATGCACCTCTGGTTTTCAGGCTGAATTGAGAGGGGAAAAAAGTGAAGAGGTCAGGAGGTGAACTGATAACACACAAAGACAGGTTGTGCCTTGTTCCATAAGACACCCTCATGTCTGTCTCCCCCTCATCCATCCATCCATCCACCGAACCATACATCCATCTCTCTCTGTCGAGTGTGTGACTGAGCTCAGGCTTGGAGAGGAAGCCCCTGTCAAGATAGGGTCCTTATCACGACTAGGTCAGCCCCTCCTGTTCCCATCATCCATCAGACAGGCAGCCACCTGGACGACAGCTGACCCTCGCTACAACCTGATTGTACAGCCAGGCAGAGGGGACACACAGGAGTGGAAGAGATAAGATAGACAACAAGCCTGAGCACATTCTTGTAATTCAGCATTTTTTCCTTATGACATAGCAAGGGTTTGGGAGTCTATCATTTTTTTCCCCATCCAACAGGGCCAGGAAGCCAATTCTCTTCTGGAGTTCAAGTCAATCTGGCCAATTTAAGCCGCCCTGGACTGTATTTTCATGACCTGTGGAAGTGTGAGAAGCCATCAGACCCCCTTTAGAGACATATCCCTCTCCCTTACGCTACTCCTCTCATCCTCTTCACCTCCTCCTATTCTGTTTGTTTTGCTGGTATTAGTACCCTGGTGGACCGAATTATGGATCAACGGAGGAACATCCATCTCCATCTCGCTTAGCCTCCCGCTCATGCTAAAATAAGTGGCCAATTAACTTGGCGGCGACCGTTTGTGCTTGTCCCCTTCTGACTGTAGATTAATGACCGGCCGATGCTTTCCCTCCCCAGGCCCATTTATCAGAACCAGCAACTAGGTCACATGATGATTAAACGTCCGGGCCGCCACAGCCTCTAGGGGCCGAGGTCCCAGCACGACTGTAGGCAATTGGATTTAATTGCTTGCCTTTAGCTTGGCTGTGAGAGGAAAAAGAGACAAGTCCATTGGCAGGTCCTATTAGCCTATGAGGCGACAAGAGCTGAGGAGTCTGGGATGTCGCACGTCCTGTGAGTGTAGGTTTGAAGAGGACTTGTCGTCCACTTCATTAAAACATTCCCACTTAGGTGCAGTTGGACTTTCCTTAGACTCACTGCAGTGTCTCCCGTCTTATATCAAAGACTTGACAACATGTGATAAGTTGGTGCAGTAGTAGAGGAGGGTGACTTATTAAAGGGGAATTCAAGTATTGGACAACTTGTAGTTTTGGCCTTATTTTCTATTTATAATAATAATGCATTGTCTTGAGCATGTTTTGTAATGATTCTATACAATGTGCTTTTGTTTCAAATTATTACAGTAAAACACAACATCCATCAAGCTCATCTAAATTCCAATCCACATTCCCATACCTCTTGTATGTAAACTTTCAATCAGTTCAGCTTTGTCCCAAATGGAGCCCAAAACATTCATCACAAAATGTAAACACCCCGAGCTTGTCAACAGAGAATTTAGCACTCCTCAGTAACATGATTATCCTTATTAATAATGTGTCCTAAAGTGAGGCTTGTGTTACTTCAGTGGCCCTTGATGCTCCCACACCACTTCATCTCCCTGCCCACCTCATTGATCAGTATTAGTTTGGCTGAAAATGTGATTAGTGTGTGTAGGTTAGCGAGAGACACTTAATGAAATTATGCTCGCAGACGTAATAGAATTAACGTGTGGGTCAGTCTCTATGGTCTGAAGACATTAGCAGCTTTGAAAGTCGAAGTGAATCAGGAGTCTGACAACATCTTTTATCAGCCACTAATTGAGTCCTGAGTCAACAAATGGAGGCTGTATGGAGTGTGCGTGTGTGTGTGTGTGTGTGTGTGTGTGTGTGTGTGTGTGTGTGTGTGTGTGTGTGTGTGTGTGTGTGTGTGTGTGGTGGGATGAGAGACGGCATCCTGCAATACACCTTAAATCCTTTCATAAAATCTTAAATTACAAATTAAATGACAAGCATTAGTCCAGCAGCCAAACACGTCTCTCTTGAGAATGAGACCCTTTGTCTCAATGAGATTATCTGTATAAATAAAAGTTAAATAAAATTTTAAAAAGACAATCATGGGGTTATTGGCATTATCTGATTTTCTTTAGTTGTACTGTATCTGAATATAAGATAGTACTTGGAACGCTATTAAATAATTTGTTCTTCCCCAGTAAAAGCTATCTAAAGGAATTTGCTTAAAGATACTTAAAGAGACTTATTTTGGGCGCTGTTGGACAGCTAGCAGCATAAAATCGTTTTTTGGATTACAAATGAAAGGAGGAAGAAGGGAATGCCCCTTTGAATACATGAAGACATAAGGCTTATTTTATCTTAACATTGGTAATACGGTAGTTTTCAAAATTCAATTGGTCTTATATAATATAATATTAATATATTTTGACATTTTACATTCTTAATGATTAGCTGATGCTCCTATCTAAAGCCATGTCATCCTCTGGTGATCACATCAGAAGATGTCCATGACTGGATGCTCGCCATGCAGAGATGGCCAGAGTGAAGGAGGGTATCGATGGCGTTTGAAAGGCAACAGAGCACTGCAGCCAGTCTGACCCTGTCCTGCCCCGGCCTTTCAGCGCTGGGCCTTTCAGACATGGCTGGACAATACCGACTACTCTCCTGCCTTCAACTGGCTTCTGAGCCGATTAGGAACTGGACCTGCCACGGAGGGACAGAGCCATGGCCTGACACCACCCACATTCAACAACACCCCCCAGCCCTCCTTACTGGGCCTATGAAGGGGCTGCTAGGGGCCAAGGTCAGCGGACAAGCTGACCTCTGATCTCCCGCCATGTTTGGACACGTCCACACACAATGCAAGGTCCAAGGCAGATGATTATAATATGGAGGGGATGAAAGAGGGCAAGAGGGCTCCGGACTGTTGCAGGCAGTGTGTGTGTGTGTGTGTGTGTGTGTGTGTGTGTGTGTGTGTGTGTGTGTGTGTGTGTGTTTGTTGTTGGCATGGCGACTGGTCAGTGACTGTCGGACCACCGGACCTTCCCTGAACCCCCTCCCCTCCCCCAGATGTGCAGCTCTTGTCCCAGGTCTCTTTGTTAGGGGCCAGGAGGGAGGAATTACACCAGGGATGATCCCGTATTACTGGGCCTGCCTGCCTTTCAGGTTGGGCTTAGTTTTGTTTGCTGGATCTGGTCTTACCCTCCTCCCAGTGTTGCCAGCACTGAGCTGATCCCTTTGATGTCCTCATACACTGACCACCACATTGCAACAATTCACATCTTGTGGAGGAAATGTGTTGGATTTGGTGCAAAGGTAATTTGCAACACAGAGGAAGAAATAACTGAGGAATTCAGTCAGGTGAAAAAAATTGCACTTATGACATAAACATAGTTGGTTGGGGAAAAACTCAAGTTATTTCTATATATCATTTGCTACGTCACTTACAAAAAAACGGACACCTAAAATGACGTAAAGAGCCAAACATTTCATAGTGTGTTCTGTGGATAATTGTAATGTAGTTCTAAAGTAGCTCCAATGAAACTGAAGGCTCTGGCTCCCATTCTACTTTTAGAGACTCTAGGAACCACTAGTATATCTGCATTCTGCGAGCGTAGTGCTCTAGTGGGGCAATACGGTACTAGGAGCTCTTCTAGATATGATGGTGCTAGACCATTTAGAGTTTTGTAGGTCAGGAGGAGGATTTTAAATTCAATCCTGGATTTTACAGGAAGCCAGTGCAGAGAAGCTATAGAGAAGAATACAGGAGAAATATGATCTCTTTTCTTAGTTCTTGTCAGAACACACGCTACAGCGTTCTGGATCAGCTGGAGAGTCTTAAGGGACTTATTTGAGCAACCTCACAGTAGGGAATTGTAATAGTCCAGCCTGGAAGTAACATGAGAGAATATGTTTATGTTTTTTGTGATATCGTGACATATTATAGAGACCGATAAGGACAAGAAGAAAGTCCAAGAGGGATGATATTTTATTTTGAGTCTGACATTCCCCAGAAAACCATAGTAACCTATTTGTGCATTACAGATGTGTGATTTGTGATTGGGGCCAATAAACAGGCTTACATTTCGTTGTATTGATAATGGGACTATAATGTGTATGGGTTATTGTTTTCCTAAACCCAAACGTCTTGTTCTTCTTTTCCTAAACCCAACCCGTCCCGCTGTATACAGCTATGCAATTGTTGGTATTATTAGAAAAACCATCACGATAAAAACGAGATAAACGTGTTTGTGTACACAATTCAAATAGATTAAATTACGTGACCATTTCACAAACTGCCGTGAGACTGTGTTGGTATGTATGATGCCATCAGTCTATGAATCTTTCTTGGTCTACAGCACGTAATGCTGCATGTGTGTTCATTTTCTTTCTTGCTTGCTTTATCCCCTCTGATCTTGTGTCCCATGTTTGATTATTTCTTTAGATAATAAATGATAAAATGTAGCTCAGTATTTAATTTACTACATTTTGTTAGTCTATGCATCATTCCTTCTTACCGCTCTTCTTTCCTCCTTTCACACTTCCCTCCTCTTTTTCTTCAACCTTATCAAGGTATGTTTTAAGAGGTCCAAGACTTTCCAAGGTTTTATTTTTTGTTTCCCTCTATAAAACAATCACACTCAATGTGCGAATCAGATTGCGAAAATGAACATTAGTTCTGAAACACACACAGGAACTAAACAAACAGAGCTGCTCCTCGTCTCTACAGCTCCCCCTGTCTTGCCCATTTGGACTGTATTAACCTGCGACCCACAACTAACCCCTCACCTCCCAGCTGTGTGTGTGTGTGTGTGTGTGTGTGTGTGTGTGTGTGTGTGTGTGTGTTTTAGTGAGACGCCTTGTGCATGACCAGTGGTCCATACATTTTTAACTGTTCGGTGCTGTGCACACCCAGAGGGTATGTGTATGTTGCTATGTGTGTGTGTGCGTGTCATGGTGGAACAGGAATGTCCAGGGGTCTCGCTCTGACGCCCCTGTGTGTACTCATTCAGCACAGAGGTCGTGTGTCAGGGGTCAAAGGGTCTTTGGAGGGGTAGGGGTGGGGGGGAACTCAGGGGGTGAGAAGGGGGGGGGGTGAAGGTGCACATGCCCCCAAGAAAGGTAGACTATCTCAATTGGCCACTGGAGACATCAGGGAACGTGTGTGTGTGTGTGTGTGTGTGTGTGTCGCTGGTATTTATACGTATGTGAGTGTATATGTATGTGAATATAATTGTGTTGTATCTTTATGGATGTGATATGAGAGGATTATGATGATGATGATGATGATGATGATGATGATGGTGATGATGAGGGTAGAGAAGGCCTACAGGTGAACATCTGATGCAGTGCATATATTGTACTACAAAAGAAAGGAGGAGGAGAGGGTGATAAACCCAAAGACATGTGACGCTTGTTTTCTGAGACATGAGTTTTCTTTTTCATATTTTTTGTCTGCTTTGCTGGTTTCCAAATGCATCACTTATGGTCGGCCTTTTTCAATTGATCAGTTGTATTGCATACATTGTTAATTTAGTGGCCAGGTGGGTTACTGAGCCAAACATCAATGTCCTCTTGAAATTTGTGTTAGTGTGGCTACTGTTGTGGCAGTATGTCTTTCTTGTCTTGTTTTTTGTCACTGTGATTGGGCAACCAAACTAGTTTTTACTCTGGGGATTGACGAAGTTATCTAACCTTATCTAATATAAATCTAAAAAACAAAAGCAAACTTGGAGGTGAAACAGATGAACTTAGAAGAAAGATAATAAACATGATTATTTATAATAATAGAAAGAGGAATAAGAAACAGTTGTGAAGTTAATGAAGATAACACACTTTGTAGTGAATTCCTCGTAAAACATTGCTTATTTGGGAATATAAATCCAAATGAAAAAGCAAAAAAACAATATAAAAATACAGTGTAAGGTGATTAATTTAAACTATGCGTGGTTGTTAAAAGAGTGAACACGTGTTTGAGATTCTAAATCCTCAAAGAGAACTGAAAGTGTGTGAGAAATAAGAAAGACTAAACGTATACATTTCTTCTATACGTTCTTTATATCTTCTGTTTAGGAGAGCTGTTGGTCCGTGTGTGTCTCTCTGTCTGTGTGTGTATAGGCTGCCATGGTCCTGTTTGCTCAGGGACAGTCAGTCTTGTGCCCTGCGACCACATTATCCACCTATTAAAGTCCTGCCATTATTTACCTTCCTCCTCTTAAAGGGACACGCCATGTCTGCCTGATAAAAGGCTGCAGAGTGTCTGTTTCAATTGAGGCTGGAGAGACGACGACAACTACAGTCACTGAGTGTTGGCAGAGCAAACATTCCTAAGCACCCAGGATCTCACTCACACGCACACACACACACACACACACACACACACACACACACACACACACACACACACACACACAATGCAGAGGAAGGACACACACACAACTCTGAAAAACAATTTAAAGGAAACAATCTCATTGACACACAAAAACATGCCCAGCGCCTCGATGCACATAATGGAAATAGATTGATTAACTGATAATGGAGACCATAACTGTGTCCAAATTCCACACTACATAGTAATAGTATTTAGAATGTGTTGTTTACTAATTGTCACATATAGCATAGTTTCTTCAGATGGTAAACAAAAAATCAATGTACTCCGTAGTTTTATACTGACAGGAAATTATGTGGTAGATGCGCTGATGAATGCCACTGCCAAATTAACTTGATAAAGCAAATTTTTTTGTTTGTTGTTTGATTGATTTCAGCAATTTTTCTGGAGGTGTTGTTCACCATTCACAAATTGTTTTAAGTTTTTGCTGCTTTGTGTAGCTCTTCTATTTCCTTTGTACATTGCATTGTGGGACAATAAACATCACACATCTACAGCTCACTGACAAATAAAGTGCATTTAGCACACATCCTGACTTTTTAAAATATACTTTTATGCTTTTTTTTTCAGGGTGAAACACCTGAAAACATACTAAAAACCTGTTGAAATTAGAATGTAGTATGGATTTGGGACACAACATACATTTATTGTACAATGTGTGTGTGCACCGTCTACACACTTAAATTGGGTTGTACTAAAAGAGATTCATCTAAAATAAGGGTTAAACATAACTGGTCCTAAAACGATAAATCTAGATTTGACTTTGAACTTAATTTACAAACTTTCAAACTGATTTAACATTAGAAACTTTCAGTTGAAACTGTCACATACTTGGGTGAACCAGTGATGACTGAAAAAATAATATTATTATATAGACTAGTTTTTGGAACAATAGGGCTGTTGTTAATCCTAAAGGACTAAACTGAGGTTTAAAGAAAGGTTTAACATGAGCCTTGTTTACTTCAAAAAAAGTTTGAAATTTTGATGTAATAAAAGAATGGTAAAATAAACCACAACTTAATCTAGGTTTATAGTTCATTCTAGTTGGTGTAGCCAATTGGTGTGTATCACTTAAACACCCAGACACATGCACTTAAACCATGTGCACACACACACACACACACACACACACACACACACACACACACACACACACACACACACACACACACACACACACACACACACACACACACACACACACACACACAGGGGCCTGCCTTGGCCTGCTGTTGCTGTTGTCCAGTGGTGGTAAAGCTGTTCTCCAGCAACAGTCAAACAGCAGAGAAACCCTGACTGACTGGTTCAATATTTGCTGGTCCAGAGAGGAGGCGTGTGGAGGCTGCAGGGGGTCAGGAGGTCAGAGGGGCGAAGCGGTGGCCTTTCAGGCTGGGCACGACTGACCGGCAGGTGAACAAACAGAGATGCTGTAGCAAAGGAGGAACACAATGATGACATGATGATAGGGTGCCACAGAGATGGATTTCACTTTAAACGTTTTAAAGTTTAGTTTTAAAATATGTGAACAAAAAAAAAAAAAAAAAAAAACAGAAAAGCCCAAATGCATGACCAGTGTTAGTAGAACTTTATTAGGAATATTAGGAGACACCGAAAGATAGCGAAAAATTATAGTTTCAATATTCATTCAGCTATTCATTCACTTTCACTCCTCCATGTGTGTTACATCTTTACATCAGTAAATCAGAACAAGATGTTATGGAGGACATGCTACATGTTAATTTCCCCAAACGTCTCAGAGCTGTTCGTAATTCAGTTCAACATCTTCTTAAATCTCTTCTTATCTTATATTCAACTTTTTTTGTGCAAAGGTCATGTGAAAGAAAAACAGTTTTTGTGAAGCAAATGTGTAAGAATTCCTGACAGCACTAAATATGTAACGTGGCAATTCCCTTGTCTTAATCTGATGTGGTGTCAGGCAGAAAACACTGAACTATTCATTTAGATAAGCCTGTTTTACTGTTTAAGTCCAGAAACACATGTAAAACAGGCATGTTAGAAAATGCAAATCTAATTAAAAGTATAAGCTCAGTGAAAATCAGATCAGGACTTCCTGAAAAGAGACAAAAGCTCACAACTTGATCACTTTACCAGGCCTGTTGTTATTTCTGCTCTGCGTCAACACACGATGCTCCTAAAGTGACAGAGCCGCGCCTCAAACATTCACACTCAGGCTCACTGCGTGTTTGCTTTTGGTTTTAGCCCCTGCTAAGATACTATTGATAGCCAGTCAAGTAATGTCACCAGACCATTTTTGGTCCGGCCTCACTGTGGCACTTAGACGATGAAAGCCGGTCCTCAGCGTCTCCCATCCGGCAACAAGCAGCCCCCTGTCAGCGCCACTCTGCAGGAGTAGGCAGATCAGCCTGACTGACGTAAGTAGTGTGGACAGATACAATATCAGCCTGGCAACGCAGCCAGGGTCTGGCAACCCTTCTCTGTGTTTACCTAAAGGCTAAGGCAGCTGAGCCCAGACCTCACCTGCTGGCCTCACTGGTTGCCATGAATGTCCACATAATCCCACTAAATCCATGCAAACCTAGAGACGCTTCTTGTGCTAAAAACTCAGAATCCCCACTTACTAAGACCTCCACTCGATAAAGAAACAGTTTGTGCCACGATCAGTTTTTCCATGGCAACTTTGCATAACTCCATTCTGCAGCGGAAAGTTCCCACCGCTCTTTTGTTACACGCACATACACACAGACACACACACACATCCCTTTGCTTTCTTCACCCACTGTTTCAGCATTTTATCACTCAAGTCACACTTTACCCTTCATCTTGGGGACGCCGGTATGCCTTAAACCAAATTCCTCAAAGTGTTACAGTCTTTATGCCAGCGTGTAAACTGCAGGCTCAATTTGGTTACACTTTTCTTGCTTGTTTTAAGACACATTTCAGTGGAAGTATTTTTGAAAACATTGTTTTTTAACCAAAGTATAATCAAATCAGCTGTTTGGCTTTGGGTTTTTTTGTGCTTAGTTCTGCATGCTACCACTGATTTAACTGAGCTGGTGGGAGCGACAGAAATAATGCCTGTTGCAGGTGAATATTGTCACATTTGAGCATTCAAAATAAAGATTTCCTTCTCTTTGGTATGAGTCTTAAAGGAGAGGTTTCTTGAAGAAGCCACCTGATGGGACAACCAATATAGAAAGGATCCTGCACACTGTCTGTGTCTGAAGCTCAGAACTACAGCATTTTACTGACAAGCAGACATTATTTTAATTTGAGGAATATCCTCATCAGATTGAAACATCTCCTGTTTTGTCAATAAGTAGTTGTAATCTGCAGACATGTGTGTGGGATCCCTAGAGGTCATGTTTTTTGGAGACATACTGTATATTGGGATCCAATTTAGTAGACCAGGTAGGTACTGTATTTGGGGAATGGTTCATTCATGCATTGCATCTTGTGGAATTAGTAGGAAAATCTAGATCCACCATGAGGGATTTATTAATAGAGTTTTCCCCCTCCACAATTAGCTGATTCATGTATGACGTCCTGTGAGACGATGAGGTCATTTTATAGATTCTTTAAGGGTGGATGTCAGACTTGAATGGTGAGAACATTCAGTTGTCCTCTGCCTGGCCACCCCTGTAGAAAGACACACACACACACACGACCACCGCAGGATTCACACGGTCGAACCTCCTTCAATTTCTAAAATTGAAGCACTGAGTGCTACCATAATTTATAGCTCACACAGAATAAGAACAGAGCTCTCTGTATATGTGTGTGTGTGTGTGTTGGGGGTGTAACAAGAAGGGTCACTGACCTCTGTGACTTGGCTAAAATCCCCATGGGCCTAATTCAGCATTGGAATGGACCCCACAGCGCAATGGGAAGATGCCTCTAACATAATGAACACAAAGGCCAATTGTGACGCTATTCTCTGCAGGGCAGAAAGCAGCGGGCCCCGGGGACAGTAGAAGGTTTTGTTGGCTGAAACGGAGAAGGAAGCCTGTTGCTCCTACAAGCTTCTGATAAGATTCATCAGTGGTGATTCAACAGTGGCAGTTTGTCTCCCGGGGCGTAAAGTGTTAGATTTACATCCACTGTATTTCTGCACTTGTTGACTGGAGTGCTGATAAGTGACTCTCATAGGCCAAATTATTGTCTTTTATGTGTTTTGGTGTCTCCTTCAAATACTTCACATTCATGTCAGTATTTGTTATGGTCACAGGACCAAACTGGGCCATTCTGGGATGAAGTGCTCTTTTGCTCGGGTCATCATAGAGCTTCAGTGGTCTTATAAGACTAATAAATAATAAAAACAATAAGAAAATAACAGCATGGGTTTACTGTGCATGCATGCAAAAATAATAAGCTCCCGAAACTTAAATCTAAATTATCTAAAAAAATTAAAAAATTAAATATACGAAATATGCAACAATGCAAATTAAACTGAGGAAAAAATTGTTCTTATTTATGAAAACACTCAAAAACCCAGCTATTGTGCTTCAGCAAGTTAAACTGATTGGTGAATGATTAGCGTACAGAAATACGTGACATCACCTTTGTCCACCTGAGTCCCGCCCACAATAATATAGAAAATCTCTCCAAAACAGTTTGAACTGTCACAGAAAATATTGTGTATATATAGGACGCAAATATTTTAATGGCTTTTAACCAGGAATTTCTATCAAAATCTGAATTTAGAAACACTTGTTTACATTACTTTTAGAGCTTAATAGATTCAGATTTTCTGAAAGGTGGCATGTAACTCCACTTTCTCCAATATGTAGATATACATCTTTACCCTTCTTGCACTTGTACCTTGTGAGTTTTAATGATTTATTACACAATCTTTAAAGTGGACTTTTTAAACCATTATACGTTTGGTAAATGTCCACCTGCTTTAAAGCACATATGCAGTGCCAACTAGCCAACTTGTCAAAGTAAATTGACGGCCACTTAGACCTACGTGAATCTGGTTGCCAGAATCTCTGCCTCTCCCACAACACACGGCTCGATAACAGAGGGGGACAGAAAGACGAGAACAAAGCCAGTGTCGCCAACAAGAAGGCAAACAAATGCTAACACTGCTGCTACTGCCAAAAAACGCCCATCCTAACAATTTATTGCCCTTTTCAAAGACTTATTCAAAGTTTTCATCATATACCGACCCGCCACACCCCCTGCCAAAACTCCGAGAATGTGTCTGTGTGATGAGGTGGGGGATTAAAGAAACGAAGCAACAAGATCGGCCCTTTCTTTTTCTTAAGAAAGACTAGAAATGAAGCTTTGTGCACGTCCGCTGCTGTGGCACATTTGAACAGTCTGGCCCGGCTGCTTTTGTGTCACCAACATAATGGGGATTGAGCGAAAACACAAACTGAACCACTGTGCCGTTGTGGCACTGGCTATTAGTCAACGTGACGGCCTTTGCAGATGCTAATGGTGTATAGTGTGTCCCGGCCGGCCTCCCTCCTCCCAGAACGTGGCTATCTGATAGCACAAAGGCCTTCTGCTGGAGGTTGACTTTTCCCCCTTTCTTTTCTCGGCTGCTACAAAGTCATTAGGCTGTTTTCACTCCTTTTCTCTTGTTTTTGAGAAAACGGGAATATAATGGCCACACAGAAAATAGAAAGTTGACGTGAGGCAGTTATCTCTATGTGTAAAGCCTCAGGTGATTGTAGTGAGGATGAGGCCTGCCCCCTGTACATCCTCCCCTCCCACTCTGCTTCCCTTTGAGCAATGTGGAGATGAAGTAACAACCAGGCTCTTGTGAAAGAAGAGAGGATGCCCAGGAGTGGAGGACCTCTGGACTCAGACTTATTAATCAGTCAGGCAGGCCCTCAGCTGCCTGCCGCCTCTCCCTAGCTGCTGCCTCAGGCTGCAACGTGTCTTCAGCCTGCTCAGGGTTGAGATAACAGCCTGCGGAGTTAAATACTCCGAGGGTTTGGCCAGACCTGGAGCAGAGGCCTCATCACATCAGCAATCAGGTCACTGCATCCAGATGCAACCAACTGTAGGACAACAGCACACTTTGTATTAAAAAAACTGCACAACTCTCCAAGGATGAGAGGAAAACAATGCATCAAAGGTGATTGCCTAGAACTTGCCAGGTCTTTATATAACTAAACATCTATTGGATGGATTACCACAGAATTTTCTACACACACTCATTGAACCTAGAGGACGACTTGTGCAAGCAGCATCATCAGGTGCAGATTTTAAAATGTGTATTTTATAGTATATATAATACTTTAGTTTGATTTATTTAAGTATGTAAAATATTGTCATTCTGAGCATCTTAGCATTTATCTCAAGACACTGTTAAAGTTAGCATGCATGGGGTAGACGCTGGATCATATCCACCAAACGAGTCACCGCTTGAAACTGGAATACTGCGCAAGCGTCAGTGACGGACTGGGAACAAAAAACGGCCCTGGTGGAGAAATCCATGTCTATTTCTTCATCCTCCTCTTGCTCGTTTTGTTCTTCCTCTTCTTCACTGTCCTGTCTTTCTCCCTTGTGTGCTGGCTCAGATATAGCGCTAACATGCTAGCTGTATTAGCGCTAATGCTAGCTGAAGCTGCACTTGAGTTTAAAAAAAAAATCAGTAAGTTTGCAGCATTTTTCAACGTCAGCCAACAGTGCTCTCTTATATTTCTCTCTCTTTTTCTCAGCCCCCCCTTGTGTCGCTTGATGCCTCGATTCATTTTTTTGTCAACAACTTACAACCACCACGCTGACACAGACCATAGACACATAAAGACGCAGACGCTGTCTACTGGCTCTACTTGATTGTGTCTTGAAATTCCCAGAAGGCATTGCTTCATTTTAACTTTTGCAAACAAATATTCAAATAAAAGAAATGCAGGTAGATTTTTAGATTTCAAACCATGCACGTTTACGTTTTTGAACATCTGATCTGAATAAGTAATTTTGCTACAAAACAATACAGACTGATGTAAAAGACTATAGAGGGTAACCATAACTGTGATATTGAGAGACTCATATGTGGTATAAATACAAATCAGATTAGGTAATTAGTACGTGTGAAGGATTTGGATATATCTGGCTATCGTTTAGCAAAATAGCTTTGTTATTGATGCTTGAAAGGGGGCCGAAAAAATATTATATGGGCCGCAGTTTACAATTAAGCGGCCGTATGGCTGTGACAATCATGCGGCTCTCTGATTGGCCGGCCGGCCCAAACGGCCCATGAGGTTCCCCTCTGGCATCTACCCAAATGCCAGATTACCAGATTACCAGTCCGTCATTGGCGAGCGTCAACAATTAAATTAGCAGCTAGTTAGTTAGGTTAAAAGACTGGGTTTGGGTCACATCTTCTTGTATAATAAATTATTAAGTAGATTATTTCTGCGTTTGGCCTTTTTTTTTTTTCATCACGTCACATGGTAGCAGGGTTCAAATAACTGTGGGTTTACACCTGCGCAGAAAACCTGTGTTGTCATTCGCTGGGTATGATCTAGCATTTACCCTATCTTGGCGGTTGACTCTTAGTCTTGTTTTATTATGAGTTTTACTGTTAATTCTTAAACCTTGGAAACAATCTTACCACAACATGCATTTAGTTGTCATTTCATTTTTTATCTTTTCCAAGCATTAATGGTCCACGTTGGCTCAAAAATCGAAAGAAATGATTGATTCGTCAGATGTCAACTTTTTTCAAGGTCAAGAATGATCTTCGAACTTTGACTTTTAAGCAGACATGGAGAAGAAGTCTTTAACAGGCTTGGAAAAATTTTTTAAATTTGAAAACGTTTTCATAACTGGGCAAACTTCATCTGCTGGTAAAGATCATACACTACATGGTCAGAAGCTCCACAAGAGCTACTAAATGGACTTTGAGATGAAATTGTTGTCAACATTTTATTTGAGTTTCTCACTGGCTGGATGACAATGCACTCAACAGCAGGCCACTTCAAATGTGCAAACAGGTCTACCACTGACTGGTCAAACTGACACGGCCTGGAAAAAAAGTCATTTTTATTCACGTCAATTTTATTTTTTCCTTTTAAACACAAATTAAATAAATAAAGCACATCTGATGGGGTACACCATGCAAACATTACTTTCTACAACATTAAACAGTTTTTTGAACCAACTCACAGATTATCAGTTACACAAGTTGCTCACTCTGCATACACGTGCTGTACATGATAGTAGCTCCATGACTTTCCATTAACTTCACCTGTACAAAATGCATGGCCTATTATATATATATATATTTTTACACCCATATACACATGAATGAGTGGATAGGGTTAAAGCAGTGTCTCACCTCTCGTTAGGTCAAGCATCAGACAGTTTTTCAAGCTGTGACGAGTAATGTGGGTGATGGAAAGAGTCAGAATAGTCCAAATGATGGAGGTGGTTGTGAGATAAGGGGTTCTAGATGAGAATAAGGAGGAAGCACAAGATTGGGAGCCGTGTGGAAACATCCGGTGCTGGACGATGACTTGTAGAACAATCAGTGAGTTGACAAAAAGCATATACTTTCAGTTTAAAATGAACCCATCAGTATGTTAAATATTTTCCTTTTTTTCTTAACTTTGAGGACAATTCCTGTTCCCTTGGTTTTCGGGTGTTTGATCTCGTCCCTGAAGCAGCAAGAAGATCTTAATGACCATTCACAGACAGGAGAGGAAAAGTGAATAAGTAGAAGCACACCTGTGCTGTGTACATGTAGGAGACATAACTGTGCTGCCAAATAAACAGGACGTCAAACCTGGTGTAGACTGGAAATACATCATAAGATCCCACCTTCTCTTGTGTAAGTGGAGGCGTGTTAACTGACAGATAGTTTCATAGCTTTTGAATATCAAATGAAATATACCTCTAAAGAGAGTGCATTTTTATACAATTATGACATTTTTAACTGATGATGCAATGTGGCTATTGAGTAATGATGTCTTAAACCTAAGAAATAGGTATAACAATGTGATAATCAGTTAAAAAACTGCAGCACTAATTAATTTTATATGTCTAAACTATCTAGAAGCATTCTGAAGTTATGTTTAATTACAGTTTCAATCTATTGAGGGTGTCCTTATATTATTTTTTGGAAGTTGTATTATCTGTCAGTTGCAACATGGGGAGAGTATAGATTAAATGCTAACGTACAATGATGGAAATGCAAACATCCCAAACACAGAGACAGAAACAAAAGGCTGCACGACCAGGGCATTATGTGCATTTGGCAGACATATAAACATAGTATTGTCAAATAAACCCCATTAGATCAAAATAATAAGAAATATATCTATACATAATATTCTTTCCAGCACCTTCAGAGCTGATCGTATCCTGTTATTGAGTGGTGGTTGTGGTGTTACAATGGGGAGTGTTAATGGGAGGGAAGCTGAATATTGAAACAGGTAGTGGCTTTCTATTCTTCTTAGATTTAAGGGGACGACATCTGCTGGATCTAAACATGGTCTCATTTAGGGGTACGTGGACCTGTAGAGTATAGCTGCAGCTTGGAGGGATAACTTAAGTGCTTTGGATCTGAAGTGCAACTAAAAAGAACGGTTAAATGTTAAATAGAGACTAGTTCTTGTGTACCAGTTGGGTATCACGGTGTATTTTAGGAGCACCAGGTATGAAATTCAAGGTGGTTTCACCCATCGGCCAATAGTGTTTCCTTGTACAGAGATCAGTGAAGACACACTTCTAATCACATGTACACGGACACCATCAGCTGAAAAATAATTTTAAAAATGTACACGATCCTCATTTATTGAAAATGAGAGGTCAGATGTCTGTCAACACTGTGCACACTTCTCCACTCCTCCTGATCTGACTGTGTTTGGGCTTCTGTGCAGAAGTCCCCTCCCCCCTCTTGATGCAGGACAGTCGCAAGAGAAAAAGAAAACAAAAAAAATGGAAAACCAAAGAGAAAGCTTGAAAACGGTTTCCTCTTGTTCAGGTCCATCAGCGTCAAAGGGGGACATGAAGCCAAGCTGTGGGTATTAAAGTCAGGTGAGTGGTGTGGGCAGGGGGTGATGACGGCCATTTACAGATTTAGTGGTCTTTGTTCAGTGCATTTCTCGGTTGTAATCCGTACATTTACTTCCAATAGTTCTGTAAAGAAAAGGGGAAAAGACACAACAGATCACATTTACATACGGTACACGCTTACCCTTTTCCCATTGCCAGTACAGAGTTACTGTAGGATCTTGTTACGACAATTTAAACACTATTATTTAACAACCGTTTAATTCATAATCCAATAATAAGTGCTTTGATTTTGCTGCATTACTGATGATCACTTCGGTAAAGGTAACTGTTACTACATAGTAGTAGACAAATACCTGCTTCTCTTATTTTTCCTTGTGAAGAGCTTCGATGAAGGCTTCAAGTTTCTCCTGGATCTCACGAACTTTCTCTGCAGAAAAGCACACACAGTAGCCTGGTTAGTCAAACCCCTGATAAATACGCACAAAAAAACACTTCCAGAACAGAAGCAATGTTAATTAATTAGTCAACCAACAGAAAATTGGCAACAGCTGTGTTTAAGTCCTTTTTTTAAGAATAAAGATGCCAAGAATTCACTATTTCAGCTTAGTAAACATGATTTGTTGATCTTCTTTTTCTTCTACAATAGTAAACCGTACAGCTGAAACAATTAGTTATTTGATCAACAGAAAGAAGCAATCACTTTGGTAATTGAGTAATCTTTTAGTAATTTTTCAAATAGAAAAGCCAAACATTCTCTGGCTCCGGCTTCTCAGATGTAAGGATTTGCAGCTTTTTCGTTTAAATATCTTTTGGTTTTGGACCGTTGGTCGGACAAAACAAGATATTTGGAGGACATCAGCTTGGACTCTGGGAAATTGCAATGAGCTTTAAAAAAAAACAACAACTACTTTCTGATGTTTAATAGACTGAACAATAATGGATATACTGAGAAAATAATTGTTAGCTAAATCAACAATGAAAAGAATCATTGCTTGCAGCCCGAGTAAGCTGAATGTGTTTTGGACTGTTGGTCTGACAAGGCAAAACAACAAAGTGTCCTCATGGAAACAGTGATTTACATTTATTTTTTTACATTATATAAATCAAATGATTAATTGGTCATCAGTGACAGTGACAGCAAAACCTCAAGGCAGACCTTCACACATCTGATGATGAGGCTTGTGTACCCTTTCCCAGTTAGCATAGACCACATCAAAGCTCTCACCCTCCCCTCCTCATGGTATGTACCTCACGGGCACATTGCTAATGGACAGAGGGAGATACCATAACAACAACATTTCACATGAAAGGGGGGAATCTACTGGAAAAAAAAAACGGTGACTCCTTTTCATGCTTACACTCCTATTGACCGAAGACTGCAAAAGACGAGCAATCCCTCCACCCAACATGTACTGTCACACGAGATGAGCGAGCCATCTAAAGCGCTCTTAATCGCTGATTAAACAGTGGCTGAAGGAAGTCTGTGGGCCCACACGGAGGAAAAAGGAAGCCGTGGCTCCCAATGCCAGCTGCACCTCCAGGCCTGGCTTGCTCTCCAGCTTTCCTGTCACCCTTGCTAATCTGTCTGGATCTCCCCCAAGCACAAACTCAAACACCGGCTCCGAAGAACAAACTAGCACTGCTCCATCTTGATCAATCAGCCACACGAGATCCATAGGCGACCTATTGTTGATTATTTTCCTACGAGAAGGCCCAATGAAAACACAACTTTAAAAAGATTTTTTTTTTTTTTGGGGAGATAAATCATTGTGGTTTGGACCGCAGAGCAACAGTGTCCATTTCAGGTCGGCACAAAGGTGATAACTGTGTGCGTGCTTTGGAGTGAAACTAAATATCGTACTTGGGGGCTTGTGTGCAGCCCCCTTTTGAAGGGAGCACGGCTGCTGAGGTATCCTTTTCCTGATGGATGAAAAGCACACGGCTGTTAGGAGAGATGCAGGCACACCCCCACACACACACACAGTCAGGAATTCGGCAGAACTGAGAAAATGAACTGACAGCCAGAAAAGCTTGGCCCTAAAAGAGACAAAGACAAAACCACCCTAATGTCTTGAAACCAGCTAGAGCTGTACAGTCATGCCACCTCCACCTCTTTTCACCTTCCTACACACTCACCGCTGGCAGGTGGCAAGAAAAAAATCCCCGGCCTTTGATACTCTGTTAACACACTCAGGCAAAATGGCAGGGTGTTAGGGGGAGATTACAACACCTAATGGAGGCATTAAGAGGGCCTGTCAAGGGGCACGCTGACAAGTCACTGCAGCAGGTGTGGGGTTGAATGAAACATTACCCTGCGGTAC
This sequence comes from Perca flavescens, assembly GCF_004354835.1. NCBI lineage: Eukaryota > Metazoa > Chordata > Actinopteri > Perciformes > Percidae > Perca > Perca flavescens. Next base: position 21,485,391 of record NC_041339.1, on the reverse strand, counting down.
GCCCTTCCAACACCCAGCACACCGCAGGGCACGGCTCAAAGGCAACTGACAGAGTTCAGCTGTGTGGGCTGCATGCTCTGACCACAGAACAACACAACTCCATCCAAGTCAATCAGAGCTGAATTACCAACATCTGTCCAACCTGAAGAAAAAGAGATGTGAGGTACAGGGGTGGAGTTTTGGTTGGTGTCAGGAAAGGAGGCTACTGACTGTCAGATCATCAAAACATGGAAATCCCCTGGCTCAAGCTTCAAAGCTTCCAAGTTGGTTAAGATGTGGTAGAGGTGCTCCGTGGAGCCTCAGTGCTTTACATGTAGACCGCTTAACATAGGTCAAACATTAAGGATCCTGCCAACTGTTGGGCAGAGACACTGAGAAACACAATATTTTATGCAACCCAAAATCACAAGTCACTCATTTGCCTCAGAAAGCTTTACACTCTGTACAACATTTGACACCCTTCATCCTCAGGCCACATTCAGGCTGACTTTAGTACTGCATGGAAAAAAAATGCAACTCGTACATTTAAATGCATTTTTTTATGTTCTAAGTCTCAACACCCACATCACCTCAATATAAATTTTAAAAAACTCGACAAAAAAACATTTGGAAAAAATAAATAATAGGAAGAATGCACAGGAAGACCAGCGAACAGAAGTTACAGGAGTGTAACAGGACAGTCAAGTGTAAAGTAAATATTACAGTAAGTGCAACTTCTAGGTTCCCTCAAGCACAAAACAAAACCTTCCGTGTCCCCCTGCAGGGTTCCCACACCTTTTTTTACATCAGATTCAAGGACTTTCCAGGCCCAATTCCCTCAAATTCAAGGACCCAACACAACATAGTTTGAGACATGGATTAAGATGAATAACTGTAAAGCTGAGAATGTTTACAATGAGAACCAGCAGGCTTTACAGGAGCTCACAGACAAATAAAAAGAGAGGATTAAATGTGTGAACACTTCTCAGTTATGCTGAGATACAGTGATGGCAGACTACGTGGTCTCTTGCACAGCAATACATTATATAGCCTATTTACTAAAGTTAAGTAAAAAATATATCAAAAGAACATAACATATATAAATTCTAGAGTTTTCAATAACTCATGTCTATTATAAAATCTTTCAAGGATTATTTTCAGTGATTCCAAGGACCCGTGGGAACCATGCCACTATGTTTCACAATGTTAGGAAAACAACCAGCCACCTATCCTAATATACATTTTAGTTTTACCTGTGCCTGGCTACTTGTGCAATTAGAGTAGTTCCACCATGACATTTTGGAGAGAAGAACGAGATCTAGATGAGAACAGCAAAACCCATCAATCATTCCCCTACTGCTGGATGCTTAATGATTTTAAAATGAGCCCTCAGCAGCTTTCAGGAGCCCAGGAGGCCACCGGTAAATGTGAATGGTGTCTTTCAGAAAAGCCAATATTCTGTGGATAAAAACTGTGAGAAACAGATATTTTTTTCCCCCACACCATCTGTTTGCCACCAAAAGACAGCAGCAAAGGGAAGAAAAGGGCACAACAAGGCTTTCTTTTCTCCGTACTGTGGAAATGCAACAAAAACACAGTGGACAGAGTCACCATTGCCTGTTCCTCACTGAGCAGTGGGAGTAGCGATCTAAAACTCCATTTAGGCTCCTGTTTACCTAAGAGATGAGCCCCAAAACACAGTCATTCAACCGCTCACCCCTTTATCTGGTCATGAATATTTCCATAATCCTCTGGCCTCTATCCCAGAGGCCCCTTCTTTAAGATGCTGGGTGTTGTGTGGGTTGGCGAGGATGGAGGGACTCTTGCCCATTGAGAGAAAGAGAGGGGAGCCTTTTCCCCCAAATTCCCTCTTTCAAGGCCTTCTCTCGGCTGATCGCCACATGAAATGATATCTCATTCACTCTCACTCTTTCGAGTCCCCTAAGCCTGCTACGGCCGAAGCGCTGGCAGAAGGAGGGCTGAGCCACAAAGCCTTTAATTGACCTGTAATTAGACTGTGAAACTGCGTGGCCCTGCTGGACAAGTAGCCAACACAGAGGAGAGAAAAAGATGAGAGGGAGAGGACAGGGAGGCCTGCAATTTACTGTGAGATAGAAAAAAACTAATCCTCTCACTATGGGAGATGGCCACTCTCCCACTCTCCTGTAAAGAAAGGGTGGCTGTTATGAAAAAGTGGCAACAGAAAGATATCAGCGTATAAAGTTTGGTGCCAAGGTTGAGGCTACTTTAGCATGCAGCTCTTAATGTTTTCTACTGACAACTGAGCAGCAATTCATAGCACTAGCCACTAGAGAGACTGGGACGGAGGGTTCGGTTCCTGTTCCACCCGGTCATCATTCATGAAGAAACTTTTTATATCTCATGACTGCCAGGGTCACAGTGTAGGTGGGGACACTGAACACGTTAACACTCTGCAGTTTCCTTCTTTGAAAGCTGATCTCTTAATGTAACAAACAGAAAAGCCTTTTTCCTCAGCATGCTGCTTGATTTGTCACTATATCTGGATTGTCATGCTATAAAAACTGGGCCATAGGGGACGTGGACACGGTCAGAGCAAGGATGTCGACGGCCCAAACGCCATGTCAGTGACAGAGCAATGAATCAGCCCTCGCACTCACGGCTCTTATCTAGAAAACAGATGCCTGGGAGTGAGCAGCCCAACCTGGGAGAGACATACGTAGGTCTGAACAGGTCAAAGTTTGAGGTCAGCCACAGGGCAGACTAAACAAAAACTGCAAAAAAAAAACAGGGAAGAATCCTTGGAAAGAGCCAGGTGACAACTGTCGTTGGTCTGTGAGGGGTAGGTTTTATTGCCAAGCATTGCTTGTGGCTTTGAAGGGCCAGACAAGAGTTCAGTACAGCGGGTTATAAAGATGAGCACAGTGGTGACAACATTCGAAAGATGGTGGGTTTAGCTTTAGTTCTGATGGGTTTTACTGAGGGAAGAGCTACAAAATTAAATGATGATGAACATAGACAAACTTAAATTGATCATCCAAATATAACCGTAAACAGTCACCATCACGTCCCAAACCCATTCTTAAAAATGAACATGTCTGAGACAGTAAGTCTACTTATGGACTTGTGGTGTAAATCACAGAAAGTCAGGGCTGAAGTTTTCCAAGGCTCACCTTTTACTGTCAAACGGAGCCCTGTGCTGCTGAGGCTAAGTGGCAATCAATCTTGAGAAACCACATGGGCCTAGGATGTGAGGCTGACAAGTCTGGTTTAAACCGAGATCCTGTCATAATCCCTCAGAGAAACTCCCCTCTGCTGAATCGGACACAGGTGTGTGGACCAAGTTAACTAATGCTGAACTGAGCACACAAAACAAAAACAGGCACGTTTGAAAAGGCATGCATACATCCAGTCCTGTTGATACCTGGGCTTAAATGTAAAGGATCCATTTTTAATCACCTTCTCTAAGTCCCTTCTTGACATAGCACTGACCCCAAACCAGTCTGATCAAACAAGACGACAGAGGGAGATAAGACAGGCCAGGTCTCCTCTTCCCTCTGCTGCCCTCAGGTAAATACATGTTTCCAGCTGCTCTAGACCCCACACACCGTCACATCCATAGAACACTGAACTGAGGCGACAGCAAAGGCACCTGGAATTCCTTTGAGTCTTCAGCAAAGGCCTGTTCAGGCCCATAGGCTGGAGTCACTGGACTGCAGGTGTTTTACTTGCGAAGGCAAACAGAAGTAGTACTTGTGCCTTAAAAAGTGCCATAGTAATTAATAGAGGTAACATTACTACACTAGAGAATTTCAAGAACCAGTTCATCTCTTTCTTGATCCTCAATACTGAAAAATGCCAGTGTAAATGAGTCAGGCTCTGCATTATCTTCATAACAGCATAGAGGAAACACATTGTATAGTGTGTTCCACTTCTTAAAAGTGAGTCTAATTGGAAACAAAGTGTGTCCCATCTGAACAACATATTCTCAGCCCCAGGAACTGTTTGATAAAAAAGATTCAAAATGCCTGTCTGTTAACAAGACAACAGTAAATCAGAAGAGGGTTAGACTGACCTCCTAGGGCAGTATGGTCATGACATGAGAAAATGCCAACCTAAAGTTTCCATCCTCCCCCCAAACCTTTCATAGAGAGGAAGTATATGGTTTTCCTATAACCTCATCTTAATCCATGGCAGATCATGGCATGTGTGCGAGTGACAGGAGGATCACGGGAATGGGTCCCTGGTGGCCACACTGTGCTGGAAACATGTGAACAGAAGCACACACATCCTTCTCTTTCCTACTTTCCCACACTTTCTCTCTCTCTCTCTCTCTCTCGGAAGAGAATGAAAGATAGCTTCACATTCCCCTTCATAGTTTTATTTCTTTAATACCACTGCCATCGCCTGTTGGTTGGTTGTCATCTAACACATACAGACCTTTTTCCTGGTTTCCTTTTGTTCAATGGATTTATTTCCTGAGTTTGTGTACAGGGAGGATATTCAAAAGCAGCCAAATCACCTGCAGATTGTTCATTAGCCAACTAAACCTGACTTTCAATCCAACAACTGGTAATGTTGTCTAAATGTTAACAACTTTAATGTAAGATATTTGGTGGAGTTTGAATGTAGGGACACTGGAGTACAAGTGTGTGTAAAACCCACAGTGTTAGTACTGTACAATTTATTTTCAAATTAAACTGGATTGCTCCGTGCAAAATTTCTTAGAAAGACATTCTTGGTTCCTGACGTGAGAGGAAGGATGGCTGTACAGGAGCGAAGGGGGGAACTAGCCAGAGGGATGGGGAGGGAATACGGGGGGAGACGGATGGTGGGAAAGTGGAAAGAGACGCAGGTCACAACTTTGGTAAATGGGGGCAGATGGCTGGTTGAAGTCTTGATGAAGTGAGGTGAATTAGGAAAAGGAAGCAGAGATGAAAGAGTCTGCTGTCTTATACAGAAATTTAAAAAAATACTGACCGTTTACAGCAGAGTATAACCGACAGTAAGAAACTGGGGAGCTATGATAATGGGAGAGGGAGACGTAAAGAGGAAGTAAATGCAGAAGAGTTTAACAACGAAAACAGAGAGATGCCACATGCTTAACATCAGTCATGCTTCTTGTGATTCGTCTTGTGATGAGAGAAGGAAAAAGTTAGAGACTGTCAGAGTAGAGCAAAGAGCAAGTATGACTGTGTGAAAGAGAAAAGAAGCTGACAACTGGAGCAATACAGTCTATCAAAGTCAAACGCTAGACTGTGAAACTAAATAGTTAATTGGCAAAAATGAAATGTAGTGTTCAAAAGAAAACATGACCTGGGTGATCAAATTCTAAGTGAATTGAAACGATATATGGGCAGTATCAAAACAAGAGCAGCAGGAATCCAGATATGATGACAATGATGTCTTTCATACTGAAACATTGTTCTCTTTAATAATCTCGTGGTGGCCACAGAACAACAAAAAAAAAAGCCAGCAAAGGAAGCGGAAAGAAATTATCAAGACATTTACAGATGTTTTAGGGTGCCTTGTGATAGAAAAGTCAGTTTACTTTGGAAGTCACTTTCACACATTAACAGGACAATGTAAGATAAAATGCAGGAGGCGCAGCTTCAACTATGCCAGTGTTATGACAACTGTGGTTGTACTGTTTGTGTACTTGATGCTCCCAGGAAGAAAATGGATCATTTGGCAGCAACTCTGCAGCCTGAGGTTTCCTCCTCAGTGGGGAAAAAAAACACTTATATTGTATCACTACTACTGTAAGACTCCTTAGTTTACAGAGCGACATTGCTGTCTAACTAGTGTCTATTTAATTCAGAGTCAAAAAAGATCGTAGCAGAAAGATTGGGATTGTTGAGTGTATAAAAAAAAAAAGAAGAAAACAAAAGAACGAAAAAAAGTGGAAAAAAAAGAGGAAGCAAAAGACAAAAAGACAGAAATGAGAGATATAGAAGCAATACAGTGTGGGAGGGAGTGAAATGGAGAGTGGCGACAACAGAAAGAGGTGTAGATGGAGAAACAAAACAACAGAGGAAGTAATTCAAATTCATAAAGGTCATATGTAAGGGCAACTGGTCTGCCAACTCTCTCATTGCACAAAACCACCCCCACATTCCAAAATGCAGATCAGTTGACTTAGACCATGTCTGCAATCATGTAGATACATTTCAAACTGCATGTTTTTATTTTTTTAACTGTTGGTTTTCCATCCTAAAGTGCCATTTTCGACCCCTGAACTTGTTTTTGAAAAACATTGTCCACAGTGGGCAGTGATTACGAAGGATTGTGATGCAGTGTGGATGGTGAAAACTTAACTTATTAAAAAATGCTGATGCGTGTCAACTAGGGCTGGGCGATATGGAGAAAATCAAATATCACGATAATTTTGACCAAATACCTCGATATCGATACCGCAACGATATTGTAGTGTTGACTATTGGTGCTTTCACAAAATATTAACACAATGAGATTTTTGATAAATAATCATCAGTAATGTGGATATAATGACTAAGTGGGTAAAGGCAAATAATAGAACAGTTACAACAGTCTGGTAAGTTCAGAAAATGACATAAGTTTACTGTAATGCAGCCTTTAAAACCAGTAAAAGACAACACTTATGCCATATTACGATATCCTAAATCTAAAACGATATCTAGTCTCATGTCACGATATCGATATAATATTGATATATTGCCCAGCTCTAGTGTCAACCTTCATTCACACAAACATCATCAGATACTACATCTAGCAGCAATGTAAAAAAGCCAAACAGCTGTCTCACACGTACACTGACATAAAATAGTGATCTGATCTGTGGTCTCAATGCAGCAGGCCAGAAATGAGTGTCACTGGCTTTGGAGAAGCATTTGTAAACTGTGATCACGCAGGCACATGTGCACACAACACCTTAGGACGATACGTCATCAGAGGAGCACTTCTCATTGAGCCCTCACTAATCACTCTGAAGGAAGCTGCTCAAAGGAGGAGAGGAGGGGGATGAAAGGAAACAAAGTGAGCGTGAGGCTGAGAGGGCATTCCGGTGAGCAAGCCCAGACAACCAGAGCTTTATTGTATTCTGCTTCCCCACAAGAGAAAGGAAAAAGGAGAAAGTGACGGCAAGTGCAAACATGCAAACACTTCACACATTATCACTGTTCTTGAGAGCACCTTCTGTTGACACCTTTAATTCCTTAACCCTTAAATAGCCTAAAAACTAAAACTTCTTTTTATTATCTGCACATTGTCCCAATTCATCAGTGGCAGTACAGTACACTGAACTAATTTTAAAAGGTTGTGTGTTGGCCACATGTTCATTTGAATGCTATCTTCCAAAAATGTGTCAGCAACCAGCAAAGTGGGACATTAATGGACTTGATTTCAGTGTCTGAAAATGTAAACACTGTAAAATGCTTTACTTCAAGAATAATAGAGATAATGTACTGTCCAGGATGTTTCCAAACCAATAAAAATAAAGCAGGAGGAAACTCACATACTCACCCACCACTTATCCTTAACCCTCACTCTGAATATACCAACTGTGAAACACATCTTTGAGTGGACAATACTATTCATGTTTAGGATTCTGTTCAATTAGCCTAGGAGAAATTATAACTCTGTTTTGATGCACTGCAAGACAAATGTTTTAAGATAGATATAGGAATATATCTGTGTTGTTACAAGATTTACTATTGCAAGGATCGTAGAATATAACTACTTTGGCTTCTGGCTCTATAAAAGAGTTAATGGAATAATCTGAAAAATGTAAAATATTTTGCCAAGGGTTGATCCCAAACACTAATTCAAAACTGCACAAAAAAAAAAGTACAACAAAGGAGAGACACCCATATGTATATACTCCATCAGGGTCTCTCACATAACCCCTTTCCCATGACTAAGTTTTTAAACTCAACTGACCTCAACTTCACACAAAAGAGCTGATGTAATAATGTGTCAATAACAGCCGCAAGGTGTGTGACTGTGTGTGCATGCAGGTGCTCGTGCCAGTGCACTGTACACAAACTCTTGATCAAGCAGACAAGGCGGATAAAAAAAGCCACCACAAGGAAAGTGACAGCCAGGAACTGCTTCTTCCCAGTCATGGGGAGCCAATTCATGTGACAGAGGAAGAGGTGAAGCAGGAGGAATAGAAAAGAACAAGGACTGCAATTTACACAGCAATTTGCCAACACTGTAAGCAAAAGTGAAAGGCTATAGGTCACTGGTAGACAGAAATACGGACAGTCAAGGTAATAAGGGGTAAAACAAAATGGTTAAATAAGCACTGAAGCTATAATAACCATTAAATCCCACCAACAGCTCCTTTGAAAAGGAGGTCTACTGTATATGTTTTACATGACAAATGTCCCATATGACATTTATGGCAGTTATGTTTTATGTTCAAAAGTGGAAAGTGTCTGGAAGCTCACAATATTAAATATGACACCCAACACTTTATAATAGAGTAGTAATTCTGGAAACACTCTGGTATAGTGCACTTTCTCAACTCAGGCACCACAGCACTTTTTTCCTTGCGCACCACACACACACACACACACACACACACACACACACACACACGCACGCACGCACGCACGCACGCACGCACGCACACACACGGCAACGAAGCAGCCAAGCGACATCCCAGTGGACTCCTAAGAGGCCTTTGCTTGAACATTAGGCCTGGGCTTTGCTCCAGAGACGGCACTGTGCCATACAGCTGGTCTGGCACACGCTGACAAACACACACACACCTCTTTGCAGTGCACATTGTACCACTCATTAATAGTGCTTTCACGCTCTCACTCACTGAGGCACACACCTGACCTGTATTTGTAACCTGAGCAATGCTGAGCCTGCCTGCGAGTAGGGGCAAATACAGCTTAACAACTAACTGCCCCTGGGAGCACATTTCTGCCTTTGTTAAGTGTGTTTATCCTTTCTCCCGCCTCCTGTCTGTCCCTCTTTTCCCTCCTGTCTTCCCTCCTCTTTCTATAGTAGAGGTTGTGAGGTGAAGGTGGGCTCTCCACTATTTTTCTTATTCTTTAGAATAGAGAGTGGCAGGATCAGTGGGAAAGAATTTGACAGAGGCATGGAAAAAGTGATAGAAAGATCCAGAGATGGAAAAGAAAGTTAGCTGGATCAAGTAGCCTGTTGTATTAGTTGGCTGACCTGTGGGGTCAGACCATAGTTTGGACCTAAGGCGAACTGACCTGCTGTCTTTTGAAGGGCTGAAGAATGCAACAGCTCTGAAGAATTCTTTTTTAATAAATCAAGAAAGGTTGCTTCATAGACATATAGAAAATCCCTTTTCCTGTAGAACACTACATGGCTGGAAACTGGTGCTCTAAACCCCTCCTTTAAATAATCACACTACAAACAAATGTTTTCACAGGTTGGTGTCCTATAAATTGGGTGTATCTTGACCGATCCAAATTCCTGATAATACAGAATGCACACAGAAATTATGCATATTTTCCCCTCAGATACCAAAAATCAGAGTCATTAAAGCTAGACCTTGCAGTAATTGGACATATTGAGGACAACAAGACTTTTAAAAGACATTTTAAGAGCACCAACAGTGAAAAAACGTTTCTACAGATACTTATTTTGTTTAAAAGGCTTTTGCCCTTTAGATTCCTGCTCACTTTATGCTTTGAGGCCTGTCACAGAGTCGGCCCATCAGCCATGCAGTTCAGTCTAGACTGATGGACCCACATACCCACGCCCACACACATGGGTCTAGGCTGCATTATATAGAAAGGTCTGTGCAAAGTGTCAGACAGCTAATGACCCAGATCCTCCACTCACCCACTAACTCAACCCGACAGACTGACAAAGCTAAAACTCTGAAATGTACATTTTCTTGATAAGAGGAAAAGAAAAATCTGCCATCACCATAAAATTAGGTCTTAGTGATACAGGCATGCTGAGAGGAATATTTGCAGAATATATTACAGGTATGAGTTACAACAAAAGGTGTTGGATTTATTTTAGTTTTTTTTGGGGTATTTTCATGCAGCTTCTGGAGAGTAGACAGTAGAAACAGACAGGAAATAAGGAAGGAGAGACATGGGGAATAACATACAACAACGCAGCATAAGGCGAACCAGGAACGGTGTGGTTAATGGTCAGTGCCATAAACCCCAAGAGCACCAGGGTGCCCAGAGTGGTTAGGTTTAGCATTGCTAAATGTATTTACATCTTTTCTCAAACTTTTTTACATCACACAACCATTGTAGAGTAACAGGAATATTCTTTTTTTTTGTACATCCCATGCACAAGTGTGCTTCTACCTTCTAGATCCCATGACAGATTCCAACCACATTCCCACATCTATCAGTGTGTGGAGTCTTAGGTGGTGGGAAGTGTGGGAATGTCATGCCTGTTTGGGAAAGTTTAGGAGCGACTTGCCTTATAGGATATGCAAGGCCAGGCAGGTGTGGACATTCCTGACAGTGTGTAATGGAGACTGTGTGTGTTTGTGTGTGTGTGTGTGTGTGTGTGTGTGTGTGTGTGTGTGTGTGTGTGTGTGTGTGTGTGTGTGTGTGTGTGTGTGTTCTCCTATCGGCTGGTGTCACACAACACCTGACTCCACTTCAGACTGAATTAAAACAGTCCCCTACAAAAACAACAGTGTGCGTGTGTATCTCTTTTCTAGGTGTCTCTCCATGTAGTCTTACTGTGCCTGTATGCACCGTAAAGGTATGCTTTGTGAAAACTGTCTGCTTGATGCACAATATAGTCTCTATCCAGTATGTATATGATCTACATGTGTGTGTTCAATGGTAGTAAAGGAGAGAAAAGTCAATGAAGGTGTGTGTGTTTTCTCAGGGCGATAATTGAGTCTTGGTCAACCAAACCAAACACACAGAAAGACCAACCACTAAAAGTCTTGCATCACTTATTTGTGGGTCTTTACAACACGAGTCCCCTATCAGTAGTCAGAAAGTCCATATAAAGGCGGGAAACAATAGGGATTGTTTGCGCGTGTAAGAGTTTAAATAAATGTAGATTACAGGGTTAATTTTTAATTGGTGTTGCCGGGGCCTCAAACATTCAATTAGATTCTGTATATAGAAGCCAAGAATATCTGGTAGCAGGAAGTAGACAGTAGCATGAGATTTCTCAGGGCCAGAGGGCAAAGCACTGCAAATGGAATCATGTCACTACACAGCCAGAATCAGAAATATGGCTGATGTACGAGTCATAAGGTCAGGGTATCTGCAAGTTGTAAAAACTCTAATAAAAAGTTCATGAGAAATTGGATTTTAGATCAAAATCAAGTGACTATTAATGATTGAGAATAGCCAATGAAAAGCTGAAAATACAAACTTTAAGTTCAAGAAAACATCGCAAGAAAACAGTCAATCTTGACTGAAGTCATTCAGCCTAGTGTTACTACAAAAATCATGGATTATATTTTTAATTACCTCTAATTAGTGCATCTAAGGCATTTTAATGTATATCATGCGAGCATTTGCAGGGGTTTTGAAGATTGTTGTTGTAAATGAGAGAATAGTGGTGTGTGTGTGCAACTTTGAGGTGGCTGTGTGAAAATTATGCTTGCCAGTGTGTGCCTTTGTGATGACAGGAACTATGATTATGTGTGTGTGTGTGTGTGTGTGTGTGTGTGTGTGTGTGTGTGTGTGTGTGTGTGTGTGTGAGTTTCAAAATGGCAGCAAGCCTTCACGTGCTGCTTTATAAATACAGACTTTGCTTAGCAAGCAGAGTTTTGCTAAATAAGACCAAAGCTGGACTCCAAGACATGATTAATAGTCAACAACTAGAGGGGTTGCTAGCGGTGCCAAAAACAAAGAACTCTTCTCCATCCGTCTCTGGTTACCATTAACACCACGCTCAAACTGAGACCAGAGAACATACTGGTGGTCTGACTCATAGAAGCCTCATCAACCCAAACATACAACAAATGAGCAATATTGTGTGCTTATTTATGTTCTATCTTTTCATTAATAGAATATTTTACATTTTGCATAGAACATAGAACATTTTTTGAATAGAAAATCGATCGCTATAAAATAGAACTATATAAATTACTCCTAGTGTGGGAAATTCACACACACATCTAAAGTGCAATGTTATGGAAGAACCATTTCCTTCTTTTCACATCCAATATCCACTTAAAAAAAAGTGATATATTTAGATAACTAAACTTCTGTATGTATGAAAACAGGGATAACAGGTAATGGCAATAATAATAATATAATAATATATAAATAACAAATAAAAATAAAATAAATATAGCCTTGCAGTTCAAAGATATTTCTCAAAACACACACAGGCCTGTTTGAATCGTTTGCTTTGTGTCATTGTGAATACAGTGGTGTGAAAAAGTGTTCATTTCCTGTTCGTTACCTGAAACAAAAGGGACAACACAAGTAAACACAAAATGTTTGTAAATGTTCCTTTTTTCATGGCCCTGTGTGAATCAAGTTTGCTTTGTGTCATTGTGAATAAAAGCTACACATCATGCCGAGACCCAAAGAACACTTGACCGTTAACAGGCTTATCTGCTAACGTTACCTACCGACGGTTATCTCAGAACTATCCAGCAATTAGACGGTACCCTAGTGTGCCGTTACCTGCTCATTTTACACACAGTTTAGCAACAAAACTAAACAAGGAAGAGGGAAGATTACTACGTTTTTAATGTTGGTTTTGAGCGGTATGCATCCCCACTAACCTGGAAAGCGTTTTCAACAGTAGCGTTAATACAGTGTGTCGGAGGAATACAGCATCTTTTTTTTTTTTTTCTTTCGTTACTCAAGCTGAAACGAACTTGGGTTCTGCAGCAGGACAATGATCCTAAACACACCAGCAAGTCCACCACCGAATGGCGTCAAATGAAGGGAGTGGCAGAGGGGCCACAGCTTTTGCTAACATTAGCTTGTCTCATTTATTCATAAATTCATCAAAGTCAATGTGCCCAATGCTATTTTCCAATAAACTGTAGCTGTCATATTTCACGGACCCACGTGAGTGCGATTTTCATGTTCCAGTTTTTCAGCCTCAGAGGGGAGAGAGAGAGAGTGGCAGACTGTTCGCCAGAGTTCAGTAGAGCAGACTGCTCTGCAGAGCCGTGTATAATTACGACGTTATGACATTTCATAAACAGCTGATTGAGCGGCAGTGCGCCGCTGCTACATGCATATAGCGGAAACCCTGCATGTGCACGTGTGGTGCTGATGTTGCACGCTGTAAATCATGCAGCGCCCAAATGAATTTGATCAGCATAAAATCGGCATATGTCAGACTTACCGGCAGGTCGCCGGTCATGGCCGATGACGTGAAAACCGTCCAATTCCGGTTACCAGCCGGTCAATCGGTTCATCTCTATCATAAAGTAACTTTCTTTGCATTCATTTGATTCCCAATTAAGATACACTGGTAAGAATTGCTTTCCATTGTTAATATGTACTTAAAAACAGTTCTGAAATGCAAAATAATGTCCAAACTTTTGACTGGTACTGTATAAAATAACTTTAGATCTACCCAACAAAGGTTGCCAGCAGTGTGTGTCAATCACTCAAAGTCGTGAATATCCAATTTTGGAACCAGAATTTCCAGAAGTATGCAGGAACACTTAAGGCTTCTAGAGCATTTTAGATGGCGATTTCTAATTTGAAGTGACTGAAAATATTTTACCCAAGTTCAGAGATCAAAAGAGAAAGAGGGTTTGATTATAATGTATGTATGGTCGCTGAATAAGTAATAGTAAACATGCTCTGATGTGTATGTGTATCAGAAAGAGAGTCTGATGGACACAGAGACAGAGAGCAAGTCAGGGCTTGTCTTTTAGGCATTTGGGCAATCTGCAAATTGTGCTGTGTTTAATCAGCAGGATTGAGAGCAGATAGCTGGGCTGGTGGCTAGACCTAACAGGCAGACAGCCAGCCCATTTCTGTTACCAATCAGACAGACACAAACTTACTCTCTCACACACCAATTAAAGACTCCAAATATATAGTAAAAAACATATTTTTGCATTTGAGGGATTTCATCACAAACACCTATCTCAAGTATATGTGTAGTGTTTAGTCTCGTGGTGCAGAATACACATAAATGTGTACACAACCCTGTTTACAACATGGCAGCATTACTGATTATTATACCTTAAAAAGAAGCTTAAAATGCAAATTGCCAGTTAACATCCAAGTTATTTTAACTTTCTTGCACGGTAACAGTTTGATGCTTCAACCGAATGAATACTGCTATATCAGACATCAACACCATTTCCTTTGGTACTACTGCCATCTGTTGAAAACTTCAAGAATTTCTATAAAAGAAACATTTACTAAACAGACCACATGTTGATGTATGGAAGCAAGTGTATGAGTTGCACTGGGGTCTAGTAGTTTTGGTAATTCAAATCACTTGTATGGTCCTTATAACAACCAATGGGACAAGCTGACAAACTGCCTCCTTAATCATGGCCTTCAAGTATACACTTGTGTTTTTATTTAAATTATTAACGGTCATATTCTTCTGCTGGAAGTCATTGTGTGTCTTACTGAGATCCTCGGCCAGCTGGACTCGGCGGCCAGTGATGAGGTGGGTCTTCTTCTCCATGTCTTCCCCAAAGTCATCTAACACCTCCTTCACATTTTTCTCCAATCGACGCACTGAGAAGAGGAACACACACACACACACACACACACACACACACACACACACACACTATTCAATCAAACAACAATGCACCAGATTTTCTTCCCTGTTGTTGAATTATATGATCAACACAATTTACCATCGTAAATGATTGAGAAGGGAATTGTCTCTTCTCACTATACCCAAATACATGACAATTACACAATTTATCCAAATTTGAGAAGCAATGCAAGGCCAACTACGAGGAGCAAATATGTGAAAATAAACAGTGGCTAAGAGTTGGATATACTGTATAATCAAAACAGGATTTCAAAATAATCCATATTAACCCTTTTTTCCTTTAAATGATGGATACCATAATTTGTATCCCCAATTCTTACCCTCAGTGTTGGTGAGCTGCTGTCGAAGAGTGTTGGCTGTGATGACCAGCATCCTCTGAATTCTCCAGAACAGTACCACATCATTGCACTCCAACTGGAAAAAAAACATGTAGGCACTCAGCTTTTCACACATTGACCTTAAATATAGCTGAGAATAAGGTGGAAAATATACAACTCAGGATTACTCATCCTCTCCCCTTACCTCAGAGTCAACAAAGTGTCTCTGGTAGTAGTAGAAACCTCTCCTGCAGAGGTTACAGTGAGACAGCGCCTTCTGCAAGAAGTGTCGGCGATACAGCTGATGCCACGTGTCCTTGATCTGACCAGGTAAGGAGATCCATTATTCAGCAGTTAATGGACAGTGAGCATTATGAAAGGGGGCATTGTACAGTTGAAAAACAGCAAGCTTGTGTTTAAAATTAGCAAAGAACAAGATGATTAAAACTGGCAAAACAATTATTAAATTGAGAAATAATGAGCATTGGATTTTCACTATTGTCAGCATGTATAACATTAACATATTTGTCCTATCTCTTCTTTAGAAACACAAGTGTTTTGAGCTCACCAGCACAGGGTCAACTTCAACCCCTCGGCCCTCCAGATTCTTCCTGACTGTGGTGACCTCGTCATTGGCCAAGTAGGCTGTGTGCTCATCGTGTAGCTTCAGCAAGCGGTCCAGCTCATTTTTTGTTTCATTACGAACATGCTACAAGGTCAAACAAAAGGAAGTGAGCACTGTCCTCATGGTGGCAAATGGGCGTTGAGATGTAGATGGTTACGTCATGTATTGTGTGCTTCTTTCAAGCTCTTGGACGTTAAGTACTGTGCATGAGGATCGACACTAATGGGGCAATTGGTATTATACCAGTTTAATAAGTGTATAATAAGTTACAATCCTTCCACTTTTGTGGTGCCTCTAAAAAACCAGCACAGTTATACCCAGAAATTTGGAGAGACCTCTAGAACTCTGACCTGATCTGGTGTGCGATTAACCCAGTTCATCCACCTCTGCCTCCAGCCTGGACCCACCATATCTCTGATTACTGACTCAGCTACAAAGAAAGAAAGAAAAAAAAAAAGATACACAAAGAGAATGAGATGTATGTTGTGAGTATGTTACTTACTGTAGTAGCCACTTCTATCCACAGTTTTTCAAACAACCATGACATCATATGTCATAAGCATTCATGGCGCACCAGAAACAGAGCTCTAACTGGAACACTAGACAAGATATCACAGAAGCATGCCCTCTTCCTAATATGTGTGTCTGTGACGATTTACCCCAAACTGTGGCAAATGTGCCAGAGCAAATTTAAGAATTTGATCTGTAATTTAAATGGATCTGACTTGACTATGTTCGAACAATAACCTTGTATCCTAATGGGGAGGAAGTATAAAAAAGTGCTAGCCAGGTAGAGAAGGCACTGAACAACCATTCTACTCACTGATGTGCAATCTTTGTTACAACTGTAACTGTGCAACTGTGTTAGTGCCATACTTTGTCAACTGGTCTACACATGGGGCTATGAGACATTTTGACAGCTAAGTTATTTTAGACTAGAAAGGGAATCTAGTACAGGGTAAGTGACACTGTATCATGGCTAACATACTGTCTTTGAGGCGTGACTGCAGGGTTTCCTCCATGAACTGGATGGCTGCGTCCCACTGGGGCTTGTCTGTGATGGAGCGGTCTTCTAGGGCATTGTGCTGGATCACCCTCTGGTACACACGCATATACAAACAGGGCAAGAAGAAAAACTTAGTTGAGCCGCAAAGTAATTGCAATGCATATTAGTATCAATGTAAGCAAGACCAGTTTCTTGATATTCAGTGCACTTGATCATGAAAGTTTGTCTGCTTCAGGAAGTGTTAAATCAACTAGCGTGTTTGCTCTCTGTACCCTTGCACACAGGGTGAGTGGATTTACTGTGTGTTTACCAGGCTGTCCATGGCCCTCTCATTCCACTTATGCCTCTTGATGCTCTCGTCCTTCACAGCCTCCTTCAACTTGTCAAAAATGTCGTCCTGGTCTTTGCCTTTGTATTCAGCCATGAAGCGGGCAAATTCTTCCTGCAGTGTCTCCCAGGCAATCTAATGGGAGGCCAAATATATTGTGGAAAGAGGAGGCTCATATTACCACAAGGTTATTGCCCTATTGAATATTTCTTAAACTTCTGCAGTCTGTGGCACAGTTATTGAACCAAATATAAGTAGTAAAGAACAATTAATTTAGAAATGTCCTCATATCTGCAGAGGGGTAATTTAGGAGTTCTGATCTAACCAAAGAATGATTTGATTTAGGGCTGGGCGATATAAAGAAAATCAGATATCACGATATTCTTGACCAAATACCTCGATATCGATATTGCGGCGATATTCTAGGGTTGACAATTGATTCTTTAACAAAATATCCTCACACTTAGATTTTAGATAAATAATCATCAGTAATGTGGACATAATGTCTAAGTAGGGAAAAGGCAAATAATAGAACAGCTAGATCAGTCTGGTAAGTTCAGAAAAGTACATTACTTTACTGTAATGCAGCCTTTAAAACCAGGAAAAAACAACACTTATGTCATATCACGATAAAACTCTAAGACGATATATTGCCCAGCCCTAATTTGATTTACATCCCCCTTTAAACAATCTGAATTACATAATGACCAGTTGTATAAAGACAGTGTGCATTACCTCCAGTGCTTTGTGTGGAAGCTGCTTGTCGGTCCACTGCTTGAGTTTGATGTCTACGGTGGTGTTAAAGGTGCCCGAGTCCATTGTTTGTGCAGCAGGCAGGTAGATGTTCTCAATCACATGGGTGGAAACACGTTCCCACAGCTTCTTCTGCAAGATGGCCTCCCTGGGAAAGAAAAAGATGAGTCATGCCAACTTTGAGTAACTTGAGGGAAGAAGATATCTTTTGATTGGCCCCTCTAGCTGATTTTGGTTCTCTCTGTTCTGACTTCTAGTAACATGCTGAAGGTGCTTGGAACATACAGTAGATGCATGTAACTTTTTTGTGGGTATTCTTATTATTTTTTTAGATTCAGATTTAGGATCTAAAAAGCAAGTGTGTTTGTAACAAAGTTGCTTCCAGGTGTCCAGCTCAGACAGTTAAGTGACCCAATAGGGTAAGAAAACAATGAGTGAAGAGGGATTGTTCTTGGCTGCGCTGCTTTAACTTGTGTAGTCAGTGCTGCTGCAATTGCATTTGACTGTAGATTCCAATACAGCTCCAGTCTGACCCTGTTAACAGCTAACAGCCTCCACACTCTCACTCTCTCTCTATAGGGCAGTGTGACAATGGAACAAAACCCTAACCAAGTCCACCTGAGACCAGGGCAGTGTTGTGCCTCACTCATTTATCATAAACGCACACACATATTTCATTAGGCTGCCCTTTTGTTCAGGATAGCACTCCTCACTGTCAATAAGCGTTATGTCCAATACTGCTGTCTGGCTGCTGGCTGGCTAACAGGGCCACCTCTGTTCCCGTCTATTGGCCATTCATCAGAGTATTGATCTGATGGCACGCACACTGGGGACAGCCACAACAGCATGCATTAATCTCATTTAGCAAGGTTTTCCTCATTGGGGGTGAGGTATAACTATACATTCATGCACAGATAAATGCACCCAGAGATAGAGACTTGCAGTTTGGTCTAAAAATAGCTTTCCTCTCATGTCTGGTTGAGTGCTGGAGCAGTGCAAATACATGATCTAATTGCCTTTAAGCAAACACCAGGTAGACAATTTTACACAGTTCAATCCTCAGAAGGTGGAATCTTATTAAGAACAATATCCGATATAGTGTGGATAAAACACTAATACTAACAATAGTAAAATGATGATCTATATTTCCAATGCTAGAACCACCATCTGATCCAACTAAAGGAGGAATTAATGTGCATTTTAAGAACTGGATCACATCTTTACTCCCAAAAGAAAAAAGAAAACATCTTGCACTTGGGTCCTTGATAAGTAAAAAAAAAAAAAAAAAAAGTTTAACTACAGTTTAAAATGTTGGTGCTGCTAATGGTATTTAAATGTATATATTTTATATAAAAATAGAAAATCAGTTGAACATAAATTTCTGTATTACTAAAAATGTTTACCCGTATTCAGAATTAACACTGGTAGCAGCATTGAAAAAATGCTTCTTCTTTTTTTTTTAAAGCAACCAAAAGTCATTACCCCGGAAATTAGCTCATCATTAACTTACCAGTGTTGTGGGGTCACTTGACT
Organism: Perca flavescens; assembly: GCF_004354835.1. NCBI lineage: Eukaryota > Metazoa > Chordata > Actinopteri > Perciformes > Percidae > Perca > Perca flavescens. The sequence continues at coordinate 21,466,183 of NC_041339.1, read as the reverse complement.
CAAACTAATGACTTCATCCAAAATTTCATTTTTGGCCTTTTCGAAGAGTTCATTCTGCAAAAAAAACAAAATAAATATCTGTATCGTTACTATAACGTCTTTGGAAAACTTTATTGGTGTGCAGCTGTTGTTTATCTTTACACAAATCCTTTGTTTTCCAAAACATGCTACCACTTTTTTCTCTCCATCCTTCGTTTTTTGTCACGCCTCTATTAAAGAGCAAAGTAATTTAAGTTCCACTGCGGTTTGTATTTCTCACCCTGTCCAGCTCTCTCAGACGAGGGTAGTTGTTCTTCCATTCGGTCTCCAGGTTGAAGCGAGATGCTGGGGTGAGGAGGAACAGTGAAATAAAGATTTGAATTAAAACAAACATTGGAACAACTTTATATTTTACATAAGTTAAATTATAGTTGAATATTAATGGTTTCATTATAAAGCCTTAAACTTAACTAGGCCTCTTAAAATGTCTAACTAAATCTACCTCAATACGTGTCAATTGTCCTGTGCTCATTCTCATGCCTGGATGAAACTTATCTCCTACCATCTCCTATTTTTTTTTTTTTTTTTGCTTTTTCAGCTTTGATGTTACCCTCCATCAAACAGTAATTATCTATAGTCAGCAGGCACTGACCATACAGGGACAGGGCCTGCTTTGTTTAACTTGCTTAGTTTTCAGACTGCAAATGGTGCCTATCCCTTAATAAAAAGTGGGTGTGTACTTTGCACACTAACTCTCTTAACTGGTCCCTTAGGAGATGAGGGGATTGGGCCAATCACAAACTTGTAATCAAAAGTCTGAGTTTTAGTTCTCATACTGTATATGCACACTCAACACACACTTCACACCTCCCTATCCACAGTGGAGATTAGGCTAATTGCTGGTTTGTGGGGCCACGGTGGCGCCAAGCATGGAGAATTGAGGCCGGTAGTGCGTGATTTGATGGGCTATGGATCGATACACTACACAATGGACCTATGGGAACTGCAGTCTCACAGCCATAAATCTCCTGTACTGTTAGCAAAGGGCTTGAGATTGTCGAGACCAATTGCAGTTGGAAGGCAGGACTGAGGGAGTGGAAAAGTGTGGCAGGGTGGGCTAAGTAAGGCCAATACAGGGAGAAGGGAAAGCAGAAGAGGAGTAGTAGCACCACCACCTGTTCCCTGTACAGTAAGGGCGTTTTCACACCAACAGCCGTTAGTTCGGTTGAATCGAACTAGAGTTTGTTTGCCCCGCTGGTGCGGTTCGTTTGGGCAGGTGAGAACGCGGCAATCAAACTCGGGTGCGCACCAAAAGCGGACCAAACAAGCTTACCGAGACCTGCTTGAAGAGGTGGTCTCGGTATGCTTTCAACCGAACTCTGGAGCGGTTCGTTTGTGGTGAGAACGTGAACCGTACTTGAACCGCACCAACTAATATGTACTCCGCAAGTCTGAGCTCTCCTGTAGTCAGGTGTGTTTGGCAATCTCGGATGCAGCAGAGCAGCAAACTGTAGCAGCTTGCAGTGTTTCTCTCACAGAAATAGACTGCAGTCAACCTTGCCGTCCATCACTCGTATCTCTGTGGCCAAACCAGCTGCCGCTAAAATTGGAGACAGACCTTCTTCCTGTATTTACTTTTTTGCTCCCTCCCCCAGACATATCCGACCAATAAGAGGGCTGGACGTTCTTGCCTGATTTGTAAGGACGCATTTTGATACGCTTGGATTTTTCCAGGTGTGAAATCAAACCAAACCGACCAAGGGCAAATCGCTCGTTTACTTCCTCACCAACTGATTCGGACCAAAGCAAACAAACTACAGGTGTGAAAACGCCCTAAATGGATAAAATCCTACCATGTGCATTCACAATATTAAAACATGCCTGGGAAAGTAAAAGGCATTGGATATAAACAGCCACTCAATGGCACAAATAACAAGGTACATAAATCAGTCAACCCTCCCTGGGATAACAGTTAGTCCTGCAAGTGCAGTCATACCTTTAAAGACATCAGCCTGCTGCTCAACAGACTCTCTAACCATCTTCCAAAAGCAGTCAGAGACGGCCAGACTCAAGTTCTTTGTTGTCACCTGGTGAGCCTTCAGCATGCCATCCCTATTTGCACACACACATTCATTGTCAGATTTTGATTAATGATTTGATTTAATTCATTTGATGAAGCATTAATGTTTGCTGAATCATGTGTAACTTGCCTTAGTAATCTGGAGTTCTGGAAGAAGTCTTCCTCATAGTCTTTAATGGAGTCTATGCTTTCACCACTGCTCCCTGCACACAAGAAGACCGCAGAACAAGGTGTAAGTAAAAAAACAACATTACAGAATAATCATATCTAACTGTATGTGATCACAGTAGTAGTGCTACACAGTTCAGGTTATACAGGGCAAAACATTCCTCCAAAAGAATGTATGCAAATAACAATATGTTGGAAAAACACCAAGTAACTTCCATCTAGCTCCATGGTGTCTAAAACTAAGTTAGTGAATTCAGACATGATCATGACCTGAAAGTCCTCATGAAATAATGTGAAATGAAATGCAGCATGATGGACTACTCAGTTGCAGATGTTACCTTTTCCTGTCACCACTGCAAAGTAGCCCAGGGCCTTCATGGGAAACAGCTTCCCTTCCACTATTTGCTGGATCTGAAAAGGAAAATGTAAAATAAAGGACTTAAATTCACGCCAGTCCACTCTGTAGTACAAGCTTCCCCAACATTGGCTCACTGAGGGATAATTTGGTTAGAATAAAAAGTACTGAGCTCCCTCTAGTGGAGCAGCTGCATATAGCGTCACTAACAGGGAATGGCACTTTAGCCACTGGTTTGATAAATTAAATAAGTGCCAAGCTATTAATATTCAGTATAGTCCTTTGGGACAGTTCAGCCATCTTACTCTGTTCGGGCTGGCCAGGTTCTTCTCAGCCAAGTCCACCTTGGTCAGGACAAAGATGGTCCTCTTCCCCTGGGGGTCCATCTGGCTAACCAAGTCTGTTACAATGCTCCTCTCTGCATCCACACTGCCATCTGGAAGGAGGTCAAAGGAGATATGATAATGGTGTACATATCATAACAAGGAGGATAATAAGGAGGATAAAAACAACAATAGACTGAGATTTGGTGTTTTGCTTAAGAACACAACAACTGGACATAAGTGGAAGGGTATTTTAAGTTCTCTGACAGACTATCTCCTGCTTACTACGATAAATGCTCCCTTTATATACGATTATTGCAACTGTTAATAGTATTGTCACGGCTCACCCTGAATACAGAGGATGATTGCATTGGGGTTCTGCATGTAGGCCTTGCTGATGCTGAAGATGGTTTCCTTTGTATCTGAGGCCATGCCTGCAGTCACAGTCTGAGAGACACACATTAAAAAAACTTTAATAGACTATTTGTGAAGACAAGTTTTGTCTATTGGCTTTGATTTGAGAAAAATGAATTATATGGAACACAATCATGCAAACAATAATCTATAAAATGTTTAGCAATAATGTGTATACATTACAGAAAGTATCCAGTATACATTTGTAAACATTCCCACCCTTATTAATATAAGAATGTATACTCACACTGATGACTCCTGGTAAGTCAACAAGCACCATCCTCTGGATGCCGGGGCCTTTGACACTCAAGGATATTGTCTGATATGCAAAAATTAAACATCATTATTCTATGAAACATTAAAAAGATGTAAATCGGCAAGTAGCAGCTTTGTTAGCAATCTGAATGGAAGCACTATGTCCAACCTCACAGCTGACGGTCTGTCCCTGCTTCACACTCTTCCTCATCCTCAGCTCAATCTCATGCCTCAGAGCAGCCAGCTGCAGGATAGAGGCAGAGATGCCAGTTATAATGAGGTTAACGGGTAAAAACGTTTGTGAGAAAATTGATCTTAGGTGGATGGAGTGAGTGACTTTGTGACTTACGTCTTCCTCCTTGGTGAGGTCAAACTCTCGGCCACTGTCCTTAAACATGGCCACGTGGTGGGGGCCTTCGCTTAGTGTTACCTGCAGAAAGAAGATTAGTATTGTCAAGGGCGCAGATAAACTACAGAAATCCATCAGAACTGGGTTCCTACTCTTCCTTTCACACATAACCTTAAGTGTCGATTCTTGCTCACAACTGCTGTCAATGCCGTCATTTTAGGACAACACATTCTGACAACATGTTCAGTACGAATAAAGGGGTAAATCTTTTTTTCTGTCCTTTTAAAAAGGAAAGATTACACAAAACATCAGCCAGTGTGGTCCCACATACCTTGACAGGAGAGCGGGTCATCATCTCTCCTGAGCCCCTGGGGAAGATCCTGGCCTGGGCTATCATCTCCAGCACGCTAGTCTTCCCAGCACTCTGATCCCCAACCACAACCACCTGAAACAGAAGGAAGAGGAAATGGGTAAGTGGTTGGACAAAATACAGACAGACATACAGAAGAGGAGGAGGACATAGTGGAAAAGGGAACAGGAGGTAAGTGATTAGGATCCAAAGTAATATAATATAAAAGTAATATATAAAGTAAAATAACATACACATTTACAAATTTGGTGTAAAGAGGATTTAATTTAATTAAGATATCAGAAACAAAAAACTGGTTAGAAAATAAATCCTTCTAGCATTTTGTGAATGGAGGGCTAAGACCCTCTTTGATAAAATCCATTTCCCATGAACAGTAGAACTACATTTAACTGCTCCTCCTTACCCTGGGTAGGTGGTCCTGGGTGTTGTAGTTGGCATCATAGTCAGACAAGATGTCCAGGACTTCAGAATACAAATCAATAAGGGATTTCTAGGAGACAATAACAATGAATATTAAAGATATGTATATTTACATTATAATTAGCTGACACTCTTATTCAGTGGCAATGACAGCCAGGAATAACTAAAGGAACAGAGGAATAACTAAACTAATATAACAGTCAACAAACAGCAGCATTACAGTCACTATACACAAAGAATTTAAGAAAACATTTCTGTATCTGTATAATGATTATGCTTAATAAAGCAATGCCAAGTATTGAAAAATCCAAGCCTAATGGCAAAAACATTTAAATCATTAGCGTGTTTATTTAGTGTATGTGTTCATATGTGCAACCCACCTTCACTTTCCGCTGGTGAATCCCCTTATCATCTTTTTGCAGCACCACTTTCCTTAACTCTTTATTCTCCTTCTCCAGTCTTTCCAGCATGCGCTGATATTTTAGCTATGGGATTAATGGTAGAATCCAATCAACAATCAGCAGCAACAAACATTTTTGTCCAAAAACTGGTGGTATTTGATCTAATGGTGAAATTGTGGGACTTACCACCTTTTTGAGATGTATGAACAGTGTAGTACAACTAATTCTTTATGTAGGTTTAACATAGACCTTTAAAGGGTTGTACTCAAAATAAAAAATAAAAAGCCAAAGGCTGGGATTGCCTTCACACAGCTCTCACAGACCGTTCCCCAATACGTGAAGTACCTACGTTTTTTCACGGCCACATGCACTAACGTGCATCTGCAGCTAGACCGGCTATCACAATAAAGAACAGAGAAGCTCAGATTACAAGACATACAGAGGAAGAGTGACTTCATTCTCTGTACAGAACATCATTATTCCACTCCATCTTTACATAGCATATTTTAATGTTCTGAATGTCGAGTACAGCCCGTTTAACCTATTTGACTTTTTGGCCATGTTTCAGGACAAGCATTCCTCCGATCTACCAAGACACAGATTATATCAAAAGTAACACATCTAGTGTACCTGCGTACGGAGCAGTTCTTCTTGAAGCTGGTCTATCTTTTCTTTGTCTGATGACTAGAGGTTGGAGTAGAAAAACAGAAAAAGAACAGCAACAAATTGAGTTAATGCTTGCTTTCTGTTTTGAAAAGGGACTTCCGTTACTCTCACTGTGCAACTTCACAAGCACGAAATCCCACCAGCACCACAAAGGTTCATAATGTGCACACTGTATTTCAGAGAGAACCAAGATGAGAGTCAAGTTAATACATTAAGAGAGAGGAAAAAAAAAAAAAACACAAAAAATAAAAATTCAGGCAGACACTACTCATTCTGGTAGAACTCCGCCCAGATCAACAAGCTCTTATTCCCAAACAGGTACAAATTCCACAGCCAAAATTAATAGCAAAATCATTTAGTCATGACAGCTTGAATTTTTTATGATTGGGCAAACCATATTTGATTATATATTTTGTACACTTAGAACATGTTTGTTAGGATGAGAGACAAGACAGAAAGCAGGAGACACAGCATACATGAACAAATGGGATTGGCAGCAGAAGAAAGGGAATTTAACAAGACACACCAAACAACTTCATGAAAAACTATTTCTACACTATACAAAAATAAGTGTGCTATAAGCTACCTTCTAGCAATATGCGCCAACAGTGTACTAAAATGTTTTAAATTTCCATAATTAAGACATCTATTTAGGCAATACAAAACTATTCATAAGCTTAAGGCTTCTCTGTTGCTGTTGACAACATAGTCAACTCTCAAATTATTATATAGCTGGATGCATTCATGGTTGCTTCCAAAGGTGCAGCTCACACCATGCAGCTGGTTTCCACTTCACTCCATGCAGTGTTTCCGTACATTAATGGAGGGCTGCTGATGATTATCCATCCATTTGCATGAGAGTGAGCTACGTCACTGTGCTTCTGGAACCAGGCTATGAAGGTCCATGCATGCCTTCTCAACAACCAAAGCTTAGTGTGGCAGACTACGGGGTACAGACTGTTGGGTATTGTAGGGGACAGACTGAAGTATTGTCAGGCTTTACAAATGCTCTAAAAATATTAAAGTAGAGGGCTAGACACCTGTAAAATAAAATGCAATCCAATGCAATAAATACAGTCAGAGAGGAGGTGTATAATTTATGGTGCTGTTGTACTGTGTAGCATTTTATCTTAAGACGTTGCTGTCTATGTAGTCGGCATAACACACATTGCAATTATTGCAAGGCCACAGCACTGGAATGAGTTATTGTGTTAATAAATCATATTGCAGCTGTTCATGTTGTTGTGTCTACCATACCCTGTATATTAAGGTGTAACAGAAATTCTTTTATAAGAAATATTCAGCCAGCTCTATTCTTACAAATTAAGTTAGTTGAAGAGCAACTTAACATCAGCTGAAAAACTTGTTTTTGTGACCTCCAGTGGTTTAACGTCTCACCCTGCTGAAGTGATGTTGAAGTTCACATCCAACTACACCAATTAGGGATAACAGTTGTGGTCAGAGTTGCAACCGACTTCAAATGTTTTACCACAGAGGACAGTGAAACACTGCCTTTCAGTCTGGTGTTAAATTACTCTATTATTTGACAAGGCGGCTGCTAGAAATGAAATTGTCCTAGAATATATATACACATATACTCTATTTTTTCTCTGCAGCTGTGACCTTTTAGGAGACTTTGGTAGGATAGGGCGGATCTAAGTGGGGTGGGACCTTCACCTTGCGTTTCTGTTGAGGGGGGCTGGGTTTCAGAGGCGGACTGGGAGCAGGCTCTGGCGGTGGGGGACACGCACTATTGGCTGCTGCGGCCCGCCGGACCTCCTCCTCGTGCAGCTGGATCTGCTGCTGAATAAGAATGAGCTCGCCAAGCAGACCCTGCTGGGGTACGTCATAATGAGAGACAGGTAGGAGCAGCAACAAAGACATGAGCCAGCCACTGGGCTCAGCCATACACGCAAATGCTGCATCCAATCAGAGAGCTACAACAGAGGAAACCTGGCCTGTGTCTCAGTCACTGGCATTGGTGCTGTTAAAGTTAGAGACTGAGGATCCGGTCGAAGCTCAAGTTTAACAGAATCAAGGTCTTTGGCTTTGTTGATATTGCCACCATAATCAATGCTACCCAACAAGGTCAGTCTTTCACAAACACAAAGCGGAGATGCCATACTTTGCCAGACTAAAGGCTGAAGAGGTGACTAATAGCACAACCAGCACCTCTCAGCAAGCGCCAAAAACAGTGAATCCATTCTCTTTTCTCGTCATTATTCACCAATGAGGATTGATGACTAATCACCAGACAACCCTATAACTGATTTTCATATTTAAACATAGCAGTATAAAATACCATAAGAGAGTAGAAATTCTGGTTATACTGTCACGGTAAAATAATAACCAAGTTAAGACGATGATGTTTTAATGTGCTGCGACACAATGATGTCAGGCGGTCCTAAACATCATCTGTCTGATGATGCTAAAGATGATGATTAAAATAAGCAAAGCCAGCACTGGGATATTTCTTTATCAGGGGTGAAGCAAAAAGCATACAGTATAGCAGGTGAAATCTGTTTAGGTCAGGGGTCCCCAACATGACATCATCATTAAACTCTGTGCAGTTTGCTTCTTTCTGCTGTGAAATACACATACCGTACAATATTTGTTAAATGTAATTTTAAGTGAAACATCAACTTGTAAGAGTTGTGTTGTGTTATATGTGCTCATGTTGGAGACCATGATTGCAGAGTAAAAGCAGGGTATAGGAGAGGAAAGGCAACATCTATTTTCTTTTTTTTTTTTTAAATGCAGCTTTTCTTAATATTTGATGTCAAACCTTCACATAATGTTTTCATTGTTTAAACTTTAACTCTGTACAGTGATAAAAACACACACAAAAACATAAAAAATAGAACAGAGGGACACTGAAATTGGTAGGTTTGCAGAAAAGAACAAAACACAAAAAGAACAAGAAAAAGAGAGGACAACAGCAACAAAAACAAATGTGAATACAAAGTCTTCGGCCAGAGACAGGTGTTTAATATAAAGCTAGAAAAATGAGTGGTCTCCATAAACTCGATTTCTGGAACAGTTAAGATGCATGACAAGTAGTAAAGGTACTTTTAATGCAATGATAAATATCTTCTGTGCATACACTCTAAGCTTATACTCAACAGAATGCGTGCCATACAGTACGTACATGGTAATGGTGATTTGGAATCACACAGTTACTGCTATTGTTCTTACCATAACATTGCCACATGGACTTAAAAACTTTGCTTGATTATACTCTGGGCTGCCGGAGTGTGAAACTCAGAATTCACATTCAGATGAACTGACTGAATCAAAACTCTACTAAAAAAGATTTCACTTCCTCATATTAAAAAATATATGCCATTTAGGGATCACTTTTATTCAAAAGTGCTCAGGTCCCTCAAATGCTATGGTTTGTGCCTTGATCAATACAAACTCATGTATACGTTTGAGTAGATTTGGATTCAATCCACGACAGTTCCTGCCACTGAAGTGAGAGATAGCCAAGCTGCAGAGAGGAGCGGAGTGAAACCAAGCGGTGGTAAAGTAGAGAGGACAAAGCTGAGAAGTGTCAGCAGGTTTTACAAACTTGCCTTTTTGTATTGTTTGTCGCTGCCATCTTGTGTGGCTGCAGCAGAAGAATCTGTGGCTTTGAGAGGAGGATCGCCTGAGGTTTCTACCAGAGGAGACAAAACAAAACAAAATGAGGTTACTTGTGAAAATGCATCTTTGACTACTGAATATAAACAAGCTTAGGGAGACAATAATGCCCATAGCAAAAATATGCCAGATAGCGTCATTTAAAGCATGCATATGATTAGAGAAATAAAGACCAGAGTGATTCAATTTCAAATGTTTGGAAAATCTTGCACGGATATATATATATATATATATATATATATATATATATATATATATATATATATATATATATATACACACTGACCAAAAATAAAAAATTGCCAAACTCAACTTTAGTCTTAACACTAGGAATAACGCAGTCCAATCAAGATCTTGAATTTATTGTGATTATAGTATTATTGATCCAAGTAATCATTTGCAGTGACTTTACTTATTGTAGTGTTTTATAATGTGAAGTAATGTATTAATAGTGCAGGCCAATTAAAAAAATTAAGTTATTATGTAATTAGTTCCAGTAAGAGGAAAACTTATCTTTAAAAAGGTGCTCTAAGCGTTGTCACGCGTTTTTTAGGCTACAACTTTTTTTTGTCACATACAGCAAACATCTCCTCACTATCCGCGAGCTGCCTGTCCCCTGAACACACTGTAAAAAAAAAAAAAAAAAAAAAAAAAACACGGTCTCTGTAGACAGCCCAGGCTCCAGTCTTCCAGCGTTCCAGCCAATAACCGACAAGATTTGGGGGTGGGGGTTGGGGGGTTAGTGCGCGGAAGCACGGAAGGGAGGGAGAGGGGACGGGATGAGGAGGAGGGAGGGGTGAGCTAGCCTCGTTTTGTTTGAAAATACTTTGAACGTCAACAAGAAGGGCCGTCACCCAACATCGCTTGGAGCACCTTTAACATATTTAGTGCACCTGGAGTTCTTTATATAACTGGCAATAAAAGGTTCACACTGTTTACTGAAATTTTGACTGGTGAAATAAAACACCCTGACAATGACAATGTCCAAAGAAAACTACCACTGAATGCGGAAATAATATCAAGAAATAATTAAGATCTTTAAACAAATGTAAAAACACTGAATATTAAGATCCACTTTGTCTAAAGTGATTAACTATGAACTAACATGCTGATATTGCCTTGCACAAAGCAAAGCCTGCTTAGCCATATAAATGAGGCAGGTGTTTACAAAGGCACCACACTGTAATGTGATGCAGAGGCAAACGTAAAATCTAAGTACATAAAAATATATAAATATAAAAACTTGAAACTGTAAACATATTTGAAACGTATTTTCCTTAAGCCATGAAAGGGTGGTAAGTTGAGAGGAGCTAAGAACACTCCTTTGGTGATTTTATGACTCACAGCAGAGGTGTGGTCCGTTTGGCCTGGCAATGTCTTTAAAATGACTTTGAAATATAAGGAACTTCCATGTAACACTGTACATGACCACTATTTAACACTATTTGACATAATTTAAAAGAGAAATCATTTAAAAGAGAAATATTTAAGGTACATATGCCAATATTTGTGACATATTAAAATTTCAACGGATATGTAAAATGTATTCTGTGTGCATTTTCCAAACATTTGAGAATTAAATAATTGAAATATCTAAAAGCAGACGGAGACCACCCCAAAGATTAGTAAATGTGAGTGTAATTATAGAAAGCAGCCCATACAGGCCAGGGGAGAGAGGGAATGGAAGTCAAAGGAGGCAAAAAACCACACAGAGAGAACAAAGTACAGCCAAGGATAGTCAGGTTAAAGAAAGTCTAAGGGGAGGAGGGGGATATACTAAAGGCAAACACAATGGATCTGCATTTAAGTTAAAATTTAAAATGATGGCGTGTTATTGCCACTATTTAACACTTTGTGTGTGTGTGTGTGTGTGTGTGTGTGTGTGTGTGTGTGTGTGTGTGTGTCTATACAAGAACTATGGAATATTAACCAGGATTTTAAAATAATTGAGAAAGCAGGAGTGGATTTTAAAGAGTGAGGCTTTTAAAATTGGATGCCTGCATTAATATAAGCATACTTTTTAAGAAACTTTTGCACCATCTTAGTGACAGATCATAGATTTCACTGAATACAGAACCTGCGTTAACCATGAACGCTGCCATTTAGGACAACAGCACTGGTCTGCAACCTGGAAGCCAACGTCCTGGGAAGATTCTCTACTATCGCATTTAGAGCCGGACCATGGCGAGCAGGAACCCATAACCATACCAATATTGTGGCAATATTGTGGTGGTGGTCAAGCGCCACAGAGAAAAGAGGGGAGTGGGCAGTGCTACTGCGGGGTTTACACACCTAACAACAGATGCAGACCAGAAGCTCCTTTGACTTCACTACCCAAACTCACACCTGTGAAGAATGTGGAGGAGGACAGGAGGGTTGGGGAGGAGGAGAAAGGAAGAACAACACAAGATAAAAAAATCATAAAAGACAGAAGCAGAGGGATGGTGGTCAAAGCAGGGACACAGCTTGATGAGGTGTATTAAAACCAAGCCACTGCTGTGCTTGAGCTTTGAGTGAAGTAGCCACTTAATGAGAAACTGTTAAAAGAGATAAGTACACACCAAACTGGGCCTTTCCTCTTCCTATTTTAAAAAGGTATTTCTTCCACTGGCTAGTGATTTTATAGGCAAAATAAGATTTATCTGTCAATGTTGCATTATGACAAAACATTATGACTACCTTTCCCTTGTAACTTGATGCAACTCCATTTGCTGAACTCAAAACACCCAGGACTAAAGACTGCACAGGTTATTAGAGAATTTAACAATTTGTTTGTGTTGTTAGATAATGTTTTAAATAAATGAAGTGAATGAACATAAAATTGTTTATTTATTATATACCGGTATATAAACCTTAATATTTGACAACAGACTTTCCAGGACTGCTCACCAATGTGCACCTGGTCCCATCTAAATAAAAACTGTTTGCAACACCATGGTATAATACATGTGTTTTAGCATTGCTTACAAAACACGTTTCTTATAGGTTATTTGGTGTAAAGGAGGGTTCTTTGTAGAAAAATATAGCAACCACAACCGTAGACAAGATGAAATTTAGAGCATGAAGCAAGCTACTTCCCTTATATTGCTGTAATAATATGTATATTACTTTTATCTCGTTCTGTTAAGGTCACTTTGAGGCAGGACAAACACCGCAGATACCATACTTTAAGCATGGCGTAGGGCAACCAACTAAACAGTTAGATACAGTATAACAATAATAGAGATGTGGAAGACAGGTTTGCTTGGGGTACAATTACTGTATTCTTCATTTGAAACATGGACACTGGACTAAACATTCTGATGTTTGCAAATAATGATTTAATTTTGTTATGATGCAGTAACGTAATGAAGACATGGTTAAGGTATTGTTCACTTACCAGAGGAGAGGAGGCTTTTAAGGAAAGTGAAATTCTCGCCTATCTTGTCGAAGTCAGGTAGTAGCTTGGCTATTTCCTCCATCTCTGGTAGAGCTTTGGCCAGTTTATCTGGGAATAGAAGAGATGATAGGTCAAGTGGAGAAGACGGAAAGGTTAGGAGTCTTATCTCCTAATGCATAATTGTGCAGCCATGTTTCAAGTATAACCTAAGAATAATTTTCCCTGTTTGACTTACTGAAATCAGGGATCCTGTACAAATAAGACAAGGGCAGGTATTAGCACATAATCTGAATCATGACATCGAAATGAAAACTTACCAAGATCAATTTGTTCACTCAGTTCCCAGACAAAATCAGGAATGACCCAGTTGTATTCACTAAAATCAGGCAGCATGTCCTTCCACTCGTCATAGGTCTGGAGATAAAATGACAAGCTTATGAATCCTCTACTGTTTTCAATGAGCACCAGTGTGCAATCACGGTTAGAAAAGTCAGGGGACAGCTCTTAGCGCCCAGGAAAGGTTTTGCTGCACGGCACATGACAGCGTGGGCAAAACTAAGATGTTTGGTGACTACTTATGTTGCCCTCTGTATATTTTCTATTTATCGCACAGCTCATATGAAAAGATTACAACTCTAACTCTGCGATGATGCAATAACTGAGAACTCAAAACTAGTTGATAGGCAAGAAAATCTACTGAATCGTTCAGAAACCCTGAGTTGGAAACACTCAATACTGACCTTTTTAGCGGTGTACCCTCCTCCTACTGCCGACCCCAGCAGAATGTATCGGAGCCTTAGGAGCCGGGCAGCAAGGCGGGCCACCCAGAAGTTGCGCTGCTGCTGGTGGCCACGGCCCCCTGACCCTGGGGGAGGCTTGGGAGGCCGCATGGGCAACCGTGACATAGAGGTAAAATAGCGGGCTGCCGTGCGATGAGGGGGTCGTTGGGGGTTGGTGTTTCCCGAGTAGCGATGGTGGATGGCACGAGACAGAGGGTGCAGCTTTTGCAGTGGTACTCGAAATCTCACCCCCATGTTGGTGGAGACCAGGTTCCTGCAAGCCATGCTGAGATGACAGAGAAATGGACAATAAATTACAGAAGCTACATAAACTATAAACACCATAACCCTTTAATGTATGTATAATCTGAGTGAACGCTTTTGGTCATTCCTCCCAATTCTATCCCTGAGGATACTGGTACTGGCCAAAGAGTAACACAAAACCAAATGTTAGTCTCAAGAGAATCAGTCTACCAGATAAAATCTAACGCTTGTATTAGTAGGATCACTGAATGATATGTATTACCAAAGTAAGTTTACACTTGCAAGGTATTTACCTTTGTGTATTTGGTGCATACAATAACATGTTAAAAAGGGAATACACAATAATGCAAAGTACTGCTACAGTCAAGAACATAAATAAAGAATAGATATATTACAATAAAAAGGTATGTAAAAAGACACTATAAACAAAAAGATGTACATTATAACTGTTTAAGAAAGGGAAAGAAGGAAGGCTGTACAGTTTAGTGCAGGGTGTGCAAAATGACAAAGGAGTGAAAAAAAAAGGAGAAAATCAAATATCACTATATTTTTGACCAACTACCTCGATATCGATACCACAACGATATTGTAGTGTTGACTATTGGTGCTTTCACAAAATATTTACACAATGAGATTTTTGATAAATAATCATATAGTAATGTATAATAGAATAGTTACAACAGTCTGGTAAGTTCAGAAAATGACATCACTTTACTGTAATGCAGCCTTTAAAACCAGGAAAAGACAACACTTGTTAGTGTAATAGAATGCATAGCTAAATTACCGATTATGAATCGTCCTGTTAATACAAGAAGGTACGAACATGCAGGCGAAGAAAATATTTGGTACATATTTTAAGGTAACGTTAACTATAACAACCTGTCAGCAATAGACATTTAAATACATTCTGTAAATACATTCATCACGTTTACGCTATATTACTATCACATGCTTAGCTAGCTAGCTAAGCAAACATTATTAAAGAATAAAAGAAAGGGCATGTCAAATCACAATAACGTTAGTCTGTAACGTTAAGTAAATTTGTCTGAGACTGTAGGATAAATAACGCAGCTAACGTTACTGTAGGATAATAACTAACGTTAGTTAACTTACGTTACCTGGCTAACGTTAAGGAACGTCAACAGCGGCACAGGTCGCTTTGCATCTTCTAATAAATGTCAGTGGCAGTTAGCATCTAACGTTAGTTTTATAAAGGACGACGGCTATTTACACGAAGCAGGTAGTTAGCGACGCTAGCGACGCTGTCCTCAGCTGTCAAAATTACCAGCTAGCTAGGTTTACTTCTACCACAGCTAGCTAACACAACTAGCTTGTGCTACAGTTATCTTTATTAAATGTGAACTTACCAGGCAGCGTTACTCCCGACACGCAACATGGTGGTTATCAACAGCGGGTTAGCACAAATCTCTTTCAAAATCACTCTTTAAGCATGATTTAATTCATTTTTACAAATGGTACACATTTGCTTGCCTCTTATGGCAGCCAACTAGCTAGCTCGTTAGCTCTTTAGCTAACAAGGACACAGCCAACTGACAGTCGACTTCCTGTGAATAGTACTTCCTTCAAATCAGCACGGACAGAAAACGCATCACTGTATTAGTTCCTGTGTGTAGGAGGATACAACGTTCTTATAATACATCTATACAATACAATACTCTAAATTCTATATGGGACATCACTTTGTTTAATGACTGATGTCATCAGATAATAATAAAATAATCAGCCTTCATAGGACAAGGAGCCACTAGAATATACATGTGAAGTTAAAATGACTTTCTGTCACCCCTGCTTTAAGTTACATCAGAATGGTAAGAATTCTAAGTAATTCCCTAATGCAAAGTAAGGGACAGTTACATGGGCAATGCTAATAACATGATGGATACGGATGTCATTTGAATAAACAGGTGCAGCTTAAGACTAGTTAAGATTTCTCTAAGTAATATTCTCTAGTCTCACTTTTAAAATATTTTTTAGGAAATCCAATTGTTGCAACGGTGCACCTGCCTCCTGATTTACACAGGATCTTATGTTAAGCTACAGTTGTGTACTTAAGGGTGAGGAACTGCACAAGACTGAAGCTGTACCGTATGTCCCAATTCAGGGGTTAGATCCTCTAAAGACCACATATCTAGTATGAATGCATCAAAATGGGCCAGTCACATTTCAAAAGACTCTGCCAAATGAGATATCGAACGCCTGAATTTGGAGGACACAACCTGTGTAACCTTAGCAGCCCTCAGTGTCCCACAATGTATTATGTGCTGCTCAGTTGCAGTGGTGGAAGAAGTATTCAGAACCTTTACTTAAGTAAAAGAACTAATACCACACTGTAAAAATACTGTGACAAGTAAAAGTCCTGCATTGAAAAGGTTACTTAAGTAAAAGTATGTAAGTATCATCAGGAAAATGTACTTAAAGTATTCAAGTACTCAATGCAGAAAAATCCTCCCATTTTAGAAACTGGAAATGATAACAGTTCTGTCAAATTGTGTTTAATCGGCTAATCATTTCAGCTTGACTTGTAGGCCTATATATTGTTTGGTAGTTACATTTATAATAAAACGTATTTTATAAACTAAAGGTGTTTTGGGTGCAAAATCTTAATATGTAAAGTAACTGAAGATGTCAGATTAATGTAGTGGAGTAAACAGCACAATATTTCCCTCTGAAATGTGGTGGAGTAGAAGTACAAAGTGGCGTGGAAAGAAAAGACTCCAGTAAAGTACCTCAAATGTACAGTACTTGAGTAAATGTACTTAGTTACATTCCACCACTGCTCAGTTGTTTACATTTAGGTCCCAGTCAACTTCTAAAGTCAGTAAATATCTTGTGGTTACATCACAGTAACCTGGTGCTTCACTAACCCCCATTATGCTATCCTATTTATGCAAAATGGACACACATTTCTCTTAGACGTCATAGACCAATTTCAGAACATTTATTGAAAAGAAATCAAGATAAATCTGAAATACAATCCTCAGGGAGAAAGAAGTGAAAATAAATTAAAAAATAAATTATAGAGTACAAAAAGTACATCTCTGCCAATAAAAACACATATACCCTAGATGAGCCTCTTGCTCAGGTGTAGGCTGCAAATAAAAAGCACACCAGATAAACTGTACTGAAAACTGACATACAGACAGACTGTACAGTAATAAAAAGTTTTAACAGTATATTTTCATTCAGTATGGGCATCAACGTTTATTATTTTCTTTTTTCATTACAAATAGACACATTTCCCTGAGGAAACAACATCCGCATGAGGCTTCGTATACACAGTGGCTAACTCAATCTAAATGCCATTCGATGATTTGTTTAAAATACATGTGAAAAAGAGGCCAATGCTGTCAGCAGTGGGTATATGTTGTACCTGTATAAGAGCATAGAGGTTTCAGCATAAAAGCCATTGCTTTGACGTAGCTGTGTCAGAATAAAGGCAAAAATATAGCGTAGAAGACGAGCAATAGTAGTATTTACACTTTGCAAGTCATTCAATTGATGAATTGTCTGTATCAAGGTGCAGTTATGACAGCTGAGTCATGAATCATTTTGCCCCTAGCAGCAACAAAGTCACTTTTACAAACGACTGCTAATATCTAGCAGCAATGCACATTCTTTTTGCCAATTACATTTTCATTTTACATGGATGTAAAAGATCTTTAAAAATATGTACATTAGATGATCTAACAGAAAAGTAACAAGATCAGCAGATGTTGCTCAAATTCTGAATTTGCTGAGAGAAGGGGCAAACTATACTACACCAGTTGAATTCCCTTCTTGTGTCAGGTCCTGGGTATTATACAAAGCATTGAGACAAAAGAGAAGCAAAAGAAAAGCTGAGAATTCAATCTACTTTAAACACCTTTAGAGATTCAACTTTCTGTAAACTCTAAAGTAGACATGTGCTGTTTATCCAAGACAGAACAAATATCGATCCAATCACACTGATTCAAATTGGGAAATAAATGCCCAGGATTCATGCCCAAATAAGAAAGATCCAAGCTAATGCAACTCCATAACAAAAGTTGAAGTACAAATAAATCCATGACAGTACAAATCAAAAGTAGACAGACAACTAATTGTAACACAGTACCAAAATAGTAGAAAAAGACACACCAGCCCTTTGATAATCCAAAACCCATACATTTTTATGACTAAATCTTTTGACTTTTATGCACATACTAGAAATGTAAATCTTATATATACACAGATAGAATCCAACCTCTAATATAATACCTTTTAAAGTCCACTTCTGCTGAGACAAATCAGATTTGACAGAACTTAACAGTCTAAAATTAAACATTTCTTCTTTTTTCAAATACAGATGTGATGAAAAGTCTTTGGGGGAAAAAAAAAAAATCAATAACCATAGTATTGCATTGCATTCTATTCTGCTCTTTACACAACATTCATTTTTACCCTCAGTAGGTATCTAGAGAAAAAAAAAAAAAAACGAAAGCAAATTTAAAAAAGAAAACATACCACTGAGTATTGAGAGGCAGAGAAATCCATGTAACCCATGTTTTTGAGAAGAATGTCCATTTGAGCCAAGTTATGCATTTCTCATCAGTTTCATCTACAGTACGGTTTATCCTTTTTCTCACGCTGGGAATTTACCCACAAAATACTATAACAAAATACTATTACTTTGCTCATCAAATAAAAAATGTATCTGTGAAAACTATAGTCACATATCACATTTGAGCTAGTCATAAAAACAATCTGGATCCAAGTTTCATATGCATTTGTTATATTACAAGCATCTCAATAGACAATGGCTTTTAGGAACTGAGCAACTTCAGACTCGTTATTACAGATATTGACGGATTCTGTTTCGATTTTGTTTCTTTATGAATAAAATCATCAATAATCAATGGACAAGCTTTATGTGATGTCATACACAATTAAGTGTCACATAATACAGCGTGGTTACGATATTTGAGAAATAATTTGTCAGTGAGGAAAGGTATACATTTAACTTGACATTCCTTGACGTGTCTCAAAACCACTGATTAGCACTCTGAAAATACTTTGGGACACTATTAAACCATACATGAAAGGCTGCTAGGCAGAGTATACAGTTATATTGACATTGAGAACCAGCTGCATGCATGTTGGTGTCTTTGCTTTAAAGTGATACTCCACCCTAAATCTGCCTCTTGAGGATCAAACATTATCTCTGGTGGCTGTAAAAAGTATGATTTCCAATAGTACCAATTTCCATGGCTTAAAAAAGTAGCCAAATGCAAATGAAAACTCCTCAATCCACTCTGTTGTATAAACTGCTTCTCTGCTGTCCACCTGTTAGCTCAGTATGCCATTATTGTTATCGATCTTTTTTTTATTTTTTTATAAAGATAATTCTTTTGCCATTTTAGGACAGGAAAGCTGAAGACATGAAAGGGGAGAGAGAAAGGGGGGGGGGTGACATGCAGCAAAGGGCCGCAGGTCGGAGCCGAACCCATGGCCGCTGCATCGAGGAGTAAACCTCTATATATGGGTGCACGCACTACCAGGTGAGCTACCCAGCTGCCCATTATTGTTATCTTAACAAATTAAATTATCTTAAAATTAATTTCCAGTCAGGTTTTTAGTGAGGAAGAAACAACACACTTTTACAGCCACCTTCAAAGCTTACAGGGAGTGAGTATAGATTCTGGGAAGCATCACCTTCAACGTCAAAGAAAGAGTAGTGAATGTAAAATATAGCCCTTAACTCTCTATGCAGGTAGCCTATGTGTTAGACATGGAGTGGATATGCTAATTGACATCCATCATATGCAGCATGTGTTGTTGCATGGATGTTTTGAATATGTGCAGCGAGCTGATGAGATGCACAATGCCTTGCCTTAATTTATACGCTTTCATCACAACTTCCATAGGAAGAAATTTTGTTTTTAAAGAAAAATAAATGTAAGTAGTGGCTTTCAGGAGCCAATCTGACACGAGTTTGTAAATATAGGATGCTTTGATTTGTATGGTCTTATGCATTCAATTAACTGTCCAAGATAACCAGCGTTTTTTTTAATACAGAGATGTTCAGTAAATGTTTCTTAATTCTACAGTGATGCTGTATTTGTAGTAATGTTTCTAGTATTGCAAACCATCAAGTCTTCAGAACATGAAGATAGGGAGCTGGCTTTATGCAAGTGTTGGTATGTTTTCAGTCTCCTGTCTAATGCTGATAGGCCATGGCTCATAGATGCAAAAACAAAAAATGAAATGTGTGAGGCCCATTAGGGTGTAAAGCTCATTACACACCAGAAAACATAATTTGATGGATGAAAAGTACTGTAGAGACACATTTGCTGTTGTTGGATCTTTATCACTAGTGGGGCAAATGTATTGCCTGAGGGGAGCGCCAGAGGAAAAGGCCGTGATGTTCCCTATCAAACTTGTTAGCATGGTATGCTAACACGTATGGTATGCTAACACGTACGTACTAACATTTTGTAGGTTAGCATGCTATGTTAGGATAATCACAGCTGAGGTATCCTGTTATGAAGTGTTGTTGACCGGTTGGTGCACAGACCAATGAATGCAGTAGCTTTCCTAAAAAAGCGGAGATGAAATTAATATTTTTGTCAGGGTTTTTTTTTTCAGTTTTTTCTTCATAATATCTTTATTAAAAACCCTAAAAGGTAAACTCTGACAAGCACAATGACGATCCTGCCACAGGTCCCAGCCTGTGGTTGAGGGAAGATGAGCACATCGGTCTCCCTCGATCTTCTCTTTAAGTCCTTTACTTTTTACAAGCCGCAATGTTTGACTA
The DNA here is from genome assembly GCF_004354835.1 of Perca flavescens. Taxonomy (NCBI): domain Eukaryota; kingdom Metazoa; phylum Chordata; class Actinopteri; order Perciformes; family Percidae; genus Perca; species Perca flavescens. The sequence goes on along the minus strand of NC_041339.1, from coordinate 21,445,546 downwards.
TGTATAAAACTTTTGGCTAAATTATGAGGAAAATGCAACCTTAGATTACTTTCTGCTGTTTATCAATTTGTAGTTTCAATCATCAATCTGATGTATAATGTACTGTATTTTGTAATTAAGGCTTGCGATTTTTATAGCCCACTTTCATTTCAAGTCATTTTCTAAATTTCCGAGGGTTTAACTGAAAAGTGGCCAGGAACAACATTAAGCTACAGATTACGGTGCTGACAGCAGATTTACAAATACTCTTAAGTGTCCCATCAGCTTTGAAAAAACTTGAATATTTTCACACTTATTGTGCAATTTCCAAATCTTACAAAATCTGTAAATGCACAATTTAATTTACAATATTTTTCCAGAGCTGTATCATTGGCTCTTGACAGCCAATGAGCCTATTTGTGCATTTACTTGTGAGCTTCTGCCTGGAGTGTGCAACTGAACAACAAGTTGATTGAAGCCGTTCCAAGATTCCCCAATCTTCTACAACGTGCAGTTTGCTTAAAATACTATTTAATTACTGGTTTCTCAAGTGAGTAATTTCATTCAATGGTAAGCTTTAAAGCTTTTTTTTTTGGTTATGATTCCATGCTCTCAAATAGGACCCCCTTAAAAATGAGATGCTAGATCTCAAGGGGCTATCCTTTCAATAAATTCAATGAGTGCTTGCCAGATGGTAATGCTATCTCATTAAAATGACTATAGATGTTTATTAACTGTATAAGACCACTACATAGTAGCAATCAGAGCCTGTACCACCTGCAACAGGGTAGACCTGTAAAACGTTACTATGTAACATCCTAAAAGTAAGGTGGTGGCTGCTCAGAAACACGAACACACAGTGGACTTGCTGCTGCTTTTGAAAACTAAACGATCAGATCGTTGAAACTTCTTTCTTTCACCCTCTTCCTTAAACTCGTCCACACTCTTTTTCGACCAATTATCTTACTCGCAGTTTAAGTAACAGTGGGTCATACTAGATGGCCAAAGTACAACCCTTCTTCTAGGTTAGCATCTGTTTCTTCCTTTCTCCACATTCTATTTTTATCAGCGATCATTCTGAAAGGCCCAGACATGATATTCCGTTTTTTTTTTTACTCTGTCTAAAATTGACATCTTGTACTGTGGCTGCTAATGAAAGCTGAAGACGCCATTACATGACAATGTATGTCAGAAGATAGCTCTGAAGTAGAGTTGGAATTTGGCTTACTTTTATACCTCTTTCACACAGACAAAGTGGAGTGGGATATTAAAACCGCTTTGGCAGTCAATCTGAAGAGGTCAATGTGCATATTCGAGCTGGCTTATCACCTCTCCCCCAAGCCTGGGTTGAATGCTGCTCAGCTTTGGTGAACAAACATTGCAATTAGGATTTTGGAATTATTGATGTTTATATAATATTTAAGACGAGCAAGAGAGACCTGAGAGCGTGCGAGTGGTTGTGCCAGAGAGAGTGCTGTGAGAACTGAAACTTAACTTTATTTGGTACTTATGTGCAATCCTAAGGATTTTGCAACACCATCTCTGGAACTACAGTATTTGACGCAAATCTCTGTGAACCGTAATGACAAGCAATAATCCTGTGACCGTTCATTTGGATCGGCATTCAATGAACATGTGTCAAATGCTAGCATGTCTCCTATAAGAAAGGGATAGATTTTTTTTTTTACTGTGAGGGGCTGTGGGGGGTGCTAGGAGTTGGTCATTATTTGATAGGAGGAGCCATTTTCTGGGAGGGACTTGGCTTCAGTGGTGGTGGTTGGCTTTGGAGGCCAGTCAGGGTCCACACTGAGCTCCTGGGCCAGATGCATGTAGCGAGCCTTGGGTGCCATCTTGCTTGGGCAGCACAGCCGGGATAGACACTTGTACGCTCGCAGGTCAACGGCACCCTGAAAATACGACAACCCCAAAAATAAACAAAAATAAAATAGACAAAAGGAGGAAATAAAGGGATGAAAGGTTCCATGAATTGGTGTCATATTTTGTTCAGGTTTTCTAAAACACTATTACTGACCAATGCAAATCTGACAGTGACATGCTAATATAACCGTTGCATGCAAAATATAAAACCGGAGGAGCCTTTCGTAAATTGCAACAAGAATTCATGCATGCAAGTCATTCAAAAACAAAATGCAGCATGATAATAGTTTGAAAAAGTTGTCAGTACACAGCTTAACGACTGAGCCCACTCCATAAAAACAAGCTGATGGAGTCAAAGATCAAACAAACAAAGGATTCCACAGCAGATAAATGGACTGGCCAAACATTTCTCCATAAAGTTATATTGGAAAAGACATTTAAGGCTAGCTTGCTTTGATTTTAAATATACTTGATATGAACCACTGACAGAGTTGAAAGACAGTTATCTAGGACCTAATAGGGAAACTAGTGCAGCAAATATAGCTTTGTAGGACCTTTATCACCTTGCTTAAGGTGGTAAAAGTCTTCAGCAAGGTGGTTCTATGGTGGTTTCTAAAGGAGGTGAGAGCATTATGCATTCACTTGATCATCAAGCTTCAAAATAAACAAATTACTTCCCAGTCATAAACCCATCTATCTCAATTTAAACGTGTTTAAAAGTGAACCCCAGTAGCTCCAAATTTCAAAATAGCTTTTAGCTTAAGCAAGAATGTTATTAAATTAATTGCTTGTCTTTAAGAGCAATTATGAAGCTTATCTCAAAACAGAGCTGGAGAACAGAATGGTTTGGAGTAAAACGGCAATTGTTGTCAAGTCCTGAACAGAAGGCCCATCAGAGGGACACCAGAAGGAGAGCACATGCATGCGTTAGTTAGAAGTTACAATAGAAAGGTGCGCTCCATCAGAGAAACATTAGAGAAAGAAGAGGGAACACCACACGAGGAAAATGAAAGGGCTGAAGAAAAAGGTGTCTGATTTTCCCAACCTGTGGTGTCGGAGCGACAGGAGTGACGCCAAAGCTGCCCTGTTTGTCTCGGCTGAACACAAGCTTCCATAAGACGATGTCAAGGATGAAGGTCTATGAAATAGCGTAGTGGGCAGGGATAAGAATTACAGAGATGCTAACTTGATTTCACACAGCTTTTGCATTGTTTTTTGCACAGAGGTCTTCAAATGTTTTTGCAGAGCCACAATGTATTAAAGCTTTAAGTAATATGTGTGGCAATTATTTTCTTCCATCAAGTTGTGCATAAATAATTACATACAACAAATTAGTAGGAAGAGTGTGCATGGAAACTACTGTCTCAAAATACTGCAAAACCGCTAAAGGTTTTTAATTATGGGCAAAATCATTTTGGTATTTTTTTTTAAATTAACTTAAAACGATTAGGAATTTGCACTGGAAGTTTAGGAAGCAGCATCATCTATGGTGTCTGCTAAGCAGTGCATGTATGCAAGGGCAGTCATCTAAAAGAAGGCAGAGGCATAGTGATATACTGTGTGTGGCAAGCCAGCATGAACTATCGATTATCATGCAGTGGTAGAGCAATAAATTATTTTCTAAAGAGCACCCATCTACCCAAAAGTATGCTGCTTTCCAAAAGCTCAACAAATGTTAACATTTCAACAATAAAACATTCACATACTTTTAGTGTTAACAATAACAGATACTGTAGTTTGTCTCGTCACTTTAAGGAAGAGAACATTTTCATTTAACAACATAAATCTTCTCACAACACAAGATCGATTCTGCTGCCCAGCTAAATGAGACAAAGATGAGTACACTGCATGAAAAAAGCAAAAGCTGAACATGAGAAAAACATCTACTGTTACCATGTGTTGAAGGGTGTGTCTTACCTCCACCAAAACAGAAGCAGCAGCATTGACTAAGATGATGAGGAAGAGTTTTACCCTCCATTCAAACGGAACACAAACAATCTGTACAGAGAGAGAAAGAGATACAACGCTGACCTTCAGAGATTATTAGCGAAATAGCCTTGTTTTAAGGCTTCATGTATCTGCAACACTTCAGTTGGACACATCTTAGGGAAATTACAGACTGGGACTTTATATTATATCAAAATATTACAAGAGTATAAAGGTCGACAAAAAAAGCTCAATAAAATAAGCTGCAGTCTACACCAGAGCAGAGTAAAGCGGTATGTTTCTTGTGTTTGAAGTTTTCTTACCTCTAAAAACGTGTCAATACTTTTGACAGGATGGAACAGGAGGAAAAGCAGAAAAACATACAAACTCAGGGCAGACAGCACAAAAGGCCCTGGGGAGAGAAAACACAAGCACACACAAACAATTTTATAACATATAAAAGTAACTTGGCAACTATTTTAGGACCGATTTATTGAGAAGCATGTTTCTTACAATTCTTGTAGCTAGGCTGCCTGAAGGGTTTGCCCTTTGAGAAAACGACAGCAACAACAAGATACTGGAAGGAGGAGACATAAAAGAGGCTGGTGTTTTCGTAGTTTTGGATGTTGTGGTCGTCCACCTCTGTGTTGTTGTGGTCAGACGCATTAACATGTGATGACAGGGTGCAGGCACTGGGTGAGAGGAGAGTTCAATTCAAGGACAATCAAATACTATTTTTAGTCTGTAGTCAAAATACAGTAATATGTGCACATGGCAATTATATGGAGCAGTGTGTAGGATTAAGGGGGTTATATTGGCAGAAACTAAATATGAAATTCATAACTACTTTTTTCATTAGTGTATAATCATCTGAAACTAAGAATAGTTATTTTTGTTTGCTTAGAAGGAGCCCTTCAATGGCACGGAGCTCCGTGGCCTGCTCAGCTAGGCTACTACTCGCGCAAGAATTGTCATATTGCGGCGCTTCCGCCTCCTATCTGAACCCTGAAGGCCACTAAATCGTGATATGTGATTATTCACAAATCATATCTAGTTGGCTGGGGTACATCGACAATGACAGCAGGTACTCACTCTGTAAGTGGTGTCCAAGCTGTGTACCAGGACTGCTGTCGGACCCAAAGGAATGTAATGGTCTGGAAGCCCAAGCAGATGAGGATCTGGGTTAGCACAGAGAACAGCAGCGGCCCTGAGATCAGACCTGATGGGGGACGACGTGACACCAGTTCTTTCCACGCTGGATTCAGACTCACTGAAGAGGAGCAGGGAAAATGAAGATGGGCAGAAAACAGACATTGTGGGTGGGGAGAAGAGGCAGGAAGTAAAGATATAGGTTAAGAAAAATAAAAGCACATAGCACATGGTAAAAAAAACAACATTTTACCTTATCCTACTGTTCTTATACTTACTAGTAAAAACAATAAGGAGTATGATGGCAATATCGATGAAGAGGAACTGGAAATCTCCAAGGTTACTGAGGATCTAAGAAACAAAAACAACAGACAGCGCAGATCAGAGACTGGATTTCTCATTAATTCCTCAGATAATATTTATGGTGGAAGCAGCATTACGTACAGAGTAAAGGAGAGTGACACTGATGTACTGGATGATGCTGTAGAGGGCCATGAACTTGAACACACAGAAGGAGGTGATGAGAGCAGCACGCCCCTCCCTATAAAAGCAAGCAAACATTGTCTCATCTCCCCATCCAACATTTGAAGTAACTTTATGTCATGTAGCCATAAAAAAAAAAAAAACACAAATTGACGTAAAAAAGCCCTTTTTAAGCACCATGAATTAATTGTGGGGCACACAAATATAAAGAAGGAAAGAGAAACCTGATGAGGCTGGGGACACAGGAGATGTTGGGGGTCCTGGAGGTGAAGGGAGAGGCTACTGAGGCCTCGAGCTCTGACAGAGAGATGCCCCCATGAGCCCTCTTCAGAGCCTGTGGATGAGGAAAGTGAGAAATATAAAGTATGTCCAGACTAGGGCTGCACGATTTGGAGAAAAAGTTACATTGTGATTGTGATTTACAATACTGCAATTACGATATAATGGTATCATGAGTTTACTTGATTATCAAAGAAAATGCAGAAAATAAGCTACTAAAATTTTGAAATGTGTATTTTTTTTTAACATGAACATACAAAGTTAAACGAACATAAGAAGAAATATATAAACAAAAACATGTAAAACTTTTTAAAATAACTTAATATTTTTGAAAATTAAATAACAAAAATACAAATTCTTATTAAAATCATACGTTTTATATGCCCTTATAAATTATGACATTCAAGATGGGTGTAATATAATAATTAGTGATTAAGTTACAAAATATATTTTGTACAACCTCTTCTTCTCATCTGCATGCTCTGAACCGCTCTACACGTCTGATACTCACATGAACATACACGACATAAGTGCTACTGCCTTAACAGACTGACGGGTCATATCTTTTGTTGACGTTGTTATGAGGGGCGCGCTTAATACACTCAATTCAATTTCAATTCAATTTTATTTATAGTATCAAATTATAACAAGAGTTATCTCGAGACACTTTACAGATAGAGTAGGTCTAGACCACACTCTATAATTTCCTAAGCCCCAACAATTCCAGTAATTCCCTCAAGAGCAAGCATTAGCAGTGGCTATTGCAACAGTGACACTTCTTAAGACATGGTGGCTTCATCGGTTGTTAAAACTGTCGGTAAAGTGAAGGGTGTTCTACAACGTGGAAAGTGCAGTGCACACAGAGTGTCACAACAAACAGCACACCTTTTTGTTTCCTTAAATCCCACAATTTTTGCTGTTATGTAATCGCACAGAGTCACATTACGATTGCAATTAGATTAATTGGGCACCCCTAGTCCAGACTGCAATCAATAAATGTCCATTGACCTGTTATTGTCACACTGATAATTACTTTTTGAGTGGATGTACATACCCCACAGTCGTTTGCTCCGTCTCCACACATCCCCACAAAGTAGCTGTGAGCAAATAAAGAAGAGCAGTGACTCGGTGCTCAAAACACATATACATATATATATATTTTTTTTTTTTCAGTTCAGACTGATGGCTACCAACAGCGGTAGAGCTGTTGGGTATTTAATACACTCTCAGTGGCAAGTAGCCATATATTGTGGATGTAATACTTCAATAAACTTTGGACGACTAGTAATTTGTAATTGTTCATTGCTACATGTGTTCAGCATTAATACTTACTCTACGCCCTGCAGCGCCTCAATGAGCTGGGTTTTCTGGTCTGGGGCCATTCTGGCAAACACTGTCCCATGCAGCACCAGCTTCAAGGCAGAACACGGGATCATAACAAGACACACATTAGGTAGGCTATCATGGAGAGAATTGTACCCAAGAGCAGTAGGAGCAACTTTAACATTTATACTCCAGTTACAGAAAAGGTTGCAGTGGTTTCCACTCTCATTTAAAACGCCTCATACCTTTTGAAGCATGTCAGGGAAATGCTCGGAGATGACAGCAAACGATTTTCCATTCATAGCAAAGTGGTACAGCTCTTGTGTTTTGGGCTCATCTACGTGGCACACTTCCTCCAGACTGATGTTCACTTCCTGTTGAAGTAATGCAAGTAGGGATTAGAGCCAAAAAATTAAAAGATACCAATATACTGTACGGTTGCCTCAATAACTTTAGAGTTGAACCAACTTCTCAGACTGTTAATAACAATTAAGAATTACATTTTTTGCATGTAAAAAAATGCATTTAGTTGTTTAAACAATTTTTTTTTTTTTTTACACTGACAAATGTATTTGAATCATGCAACATTTAATTGTGTGTGTGACTGACTGTGCAAGCCTTTTCATTGGTTGCTCTTTCTGTGAGTTTTGTTTGTGCGAGTATTTGTGTAAGCAGTCGCCCCATTGCCTCACCTCCAGGTGAGATGTCTTGCTCTGCTTCTCGGCGTATCTCCAGGTAATCTTAGCGGCTTGTCCATCATGGGGAGGGAGGGCATCAGCAATGATAACTGTGTCTTTGGGAGGGATCATTCCACAGTCCCGGGCCACAGAGATGGCGGTCAACATGTTGTCACCTGGAATGTTAATATTACTTCTTTTATGAAA